>NW_011494852.1:2671623-2705659 GCF_000754665.1 Bison bison bison | reverse complement strand
CTTCTCCCCTCCACCCCCGCAACCCCAACCAAAAAACAAGTGACCTTAGCTAGCAGGATCACAAAGGTGGTTTTCCCAGGGTGAGGCTTTTCTGGATGTGCTACCCCTGTGATTTCCCCAAATGTGGGAAACTCCACTAAATAATTTGTGGTAGTGTGTGTGTGTGTGTGTGTGTGTGTGTGTGTGTGTTGGGGGGAGGACAGGGAGCGGCAGGGAGAATAGAAAAAAAGCTAAAGTCGAACCCTGAGGAACACTATTATTTCAAAATAGGGTGACTGTAGAATCAGAATTAGGCAGACTGAAGAGCAGCAGCTAGAGGGGTGGAAACAAAACCAGGTGAGTATGGCAGCCAGGAAGACAAGAGTATTTTCAGAAGGAAGAGGTGGACGGTATGGAATGGTTCTGCAAAGCAAGTAAGAAAGGAAAACTTTGAAAGGCTCACTGGGGATCATTAGTGACCTTACCAAGAACTGTTTTAGTGGTGCACCGGAGTGGAACAAGGCGGGTTAAGAAGTGAAAGGGAGATGAGGCGTCAGACAGTTAAGAGCTCTAAGTAGGAACTGGTAGGATGTAGGATTCAAGGATAATTTTCTTAACAAAGAAGCTTGTAACATAATAAATGCTACATAGTTACTATATGTATACTTTGTTTATTGTTTTGCAGATACTGCCTTTTCTACAAATTGAAAGTTCTGTGGCAACCCTGCACCTAGAAAATCTATCAGGGCCATTTTTCCAACAGTACTATTTTAAAAATAAAGGTAATGTACATTGTTTTTTAGGCACAATGCTATCACTACACATTTAATAGACAAAAGTACAGTGTAAATCTAACTTTATATATACTAGGAAAGAAAAAATATTTGTCTCACTTTATTGTAATATTTGCTTTACTGGGGTGTGGCTCTGAACCCACAATATCTCCATTATGCCTGTATATATAAATATATGAATATTAACATATGAATATGCCATAGGACGTCCCTGTTGGCTCAGACGGTAAAGTGTCTATCTACAATGTGGGAGACCCGGGTTTGATCCCTGGGTCCGATCCCTGGGTCGGGAAGATCCCCTAGAGAAGGAAATGGCAATCCACTCCAGTACTATTGCCTGGAAAATCCCATGGACAGAGGAGCCTGGTAGGCTACCGTCCATGGGGTCACAAAGAGTCGGACACAACTGAATGACTTCACTTACTTATGCCATAGAATATGCTGGCATAATTAAATGTGAATGGGAAGGATCCTTAAGGAAGTTGAATACAGGCAGAGAGGTAACTCAATAATGTTAAGTCTGGGAATGGGAATGGTGGGAGTTAGGGAGACAGAACACAAGCAGTTTTTTGATCCGTGATCTTTTCTGTTTTTAGAGGACAACCAGGATAAGGCTCGGTGCACACGAGCTTAGCGTAGAGTATGGTTTAAGTGCCTGAGGCAGTTTCCATCCAGTGCCTTCTAGTTTTTTGAAATGCATTTAACAGGACCATTTGCTGACTAGAGAGGTAATTGCAGAGTAGTAGTATGTTTTACTGGAGAAGGCAATGGCACCCCACTCCAGTACTTTTGCCTAGAAAATCCCATGGACGGAAGAGCCTGGTAGGCTGCAGTCCATGGGGTCGTGAGTCGGACACGACTGAGCGACTTCACTTTCACTTTTTACTTTCATGCATTGGAGAAGGAAATGGCAACCCACTCCAGTGTTCTTGCCTGGAGAATCCCAGGGATGGGGGAGCCTGGTGGGCTGCCGTCTATGGGGTCGCATAGAGTCGGACATGACTGAAGCGACTTAGCAGCAGCAGCACCATGTTTTACTGGCAGTGTTGAGGGCCCAGGAGAGAGCAGTCAGGTTTATAGTGGTACTAACACATTCACTGGTGATTCTCTTCCACAGGACACAACCCTCTCAGTGAATACTGACCACATGGGCGGGTGGCTGTTTTTGGGCTTGAAGTTTCTCTAGGCAAGAACACAGAAAGTTCAGAAGAGCACAGGAGTTTAAGGTTTGTAAGAGAATGATGGTTCAAGGAGTCTAGGCTAGTTGAAAATGGGAAACGGGAAAGCAAAAGATGGAAGCTAATGAATCCAACCGAGGTAGGAAGACTCCTGACCTGGAGGTCTGCACCAACCAAGCTGAAAGCAGTTACTGAGCAAAGGAGTGGTTAGGTCACTCTGTGTGTAATTATTAATTCTTGAGCAAGTCAGTTGGAAGAGCCAAGTGTGAGGTGTGTAAACCCATGATTAGAGATGACACAGTTGAGACTGATGGACAAGGTCCAGGTGTGTGTACAGGTTGGATGGGAGGAGATGAGAAGAAAAGGTCTCGGGATAAGGAATAGGAACTAGGGTGTGGGGTGGCTCCACAAGAGTTAACACAGCAAGGCTGACTACTGTCCTTTATAAAGACGGCTTATAAGTTCGGCCCTGGCTGACACCTGGAAACTAGGATTTGAGGAGGGTTTCCATCGTTCCCAACACGGATAAGAGTGGCTCAAGATGCCTAACTGTTTGCACAATCAATGTGGTTTACTTATGCTTTCGAGTCTTGGATTTTAGTATGTGCCACACGGAAGGTGCCTACATAACAAGGCCCCAATCAAAACCCTGGGCCCTCAGTTGCTGAGGGGGGTTCCTTGATAAAAAAAACATTCCATACAGGTTGGAACAATTTGTTGCTTGGGGAATAAAGTATTGATACATCCTTTGTGACACCCTCTGAAAGTCTGAGCCTGGTTTGCTCCAGACTCTGCCCACATACCTTTTCCTTAATTTTGCGTTGCACCTTTTTAATTTTGCCTTTTCTTTAATTTTGCCTTAAGAATGATAGTCCTTGAGTATGATGATCCTGGGGACTCCCAACATAGATGGGTAAACCACACAGATGAATTCACTTGGAAGGATGCAAGTGTAGAGGAAGACAGGAATAATTTTTTTTTTAAGATGGTAGTTATCAGGTAACCAGGAGAGTGAGAAGATCACATAAGCCTCAACAGAGTAAGTAGGGGTTTTACCAGGAAGGGAGGGAGGAAGGACACGGAGCCCACGTCCTGAACGTGGTTTGCAGGGCAAGGAATACTCTGGTGCTGCCACTGGGAAGGGTGGTGGGTAGAGCAGTGTCCTTGGGGAACAAAGGCTAGGCCCGCAGAGGAGGAGTAACCCTGCATCTGCTCTAATGGACACACCTATGTCTACATCTACAGCACACCAGGGTTTCTAGTACTTTATTCTTAAGTTACAAATTCCTTGCAGGAGTGCACTTGTGGAGTGGCACCATAGCTGGGCACTACTATCCTTCACAGCAGTCCAAGTCCTTAAGTGGTGTAAGTCAGGGTTCCTCTCTCCCACTCCAACTTCAGCTTCTCTTGAGGAGGAAAAAAACAGTGCCAACATTATTTTAACAGCCAAAAGCTAGAAATGACCCAAATATGCTATCAACAGTAGAATGGATAAAACCACTGTTTCGTAACACAATGGAATATTACATTGCAACGAAAGTGCAGAGTGACAGCCAAACACCACAAAATGGATGAATCTCACAAACACAATGTTGAGCTAAGAACAAAAGAGTATACACGGTATAATTCCATTTTTATAAGTAACAGGCACAAGCAAAAGCAATCTACATTGTTAAAATTTAGGTTAGTGGTTACCCTTGAGGGGGTGGGAGCTACTGGAAGGAGTTGTAATGGGCTTCTGGGTAGTGTTTACATAGGTAATTATGATACGTGTACTTGCCTGCGTACATACCATACTTTAAAACAAAGCAGTGCTACTCAATACACTACGTCAAAAAAAAACAAGTTTCACAATAGTATGAATACTATCAATCTATTTTTGCTGAAAAGCACACGCCTGTACAGAACAATGCCGCCTGGAATATACAGCCAAATAGTGTTATCAATGGTCAGCACTGAATGGTGGAACTGTACATTTTCTTTATCTTTTTATAAACCATCTTCCATATGGCTCATATCCTTTTTACAATGTATTACTTTTACAAAAATGAAACTACACCTCCTTCCTTTGTAGACCGCAATCTGCAAAGCTCCATTTGGGGACAAAGAAATGCTATTAACTTAAACACTGGGGAATGGAGTAAGGGATAACTGCCACCCAACTAACCCATTAAAAAAAAATTTACAAAACAATTTCAGCACAAGCAAAATCCTGGACTGCAATGCAGGGATTTGCATTCTCATCAACAATCCTGTGTAGGGCTAGCTCCGGAGGATTATCAGGATTAAATGAGAACCAGGATTACAGAAGCACACTCCAGACATCCAGTAAACATGTTCCTGTCCTCTGTCCTGCAACGACTGTAAATCATTCATTGGAATTCATTTCAATCTCGCCGGGACCCAGGCTTCTCCCACCTCCTCAAGCTGGAATTCTCTCCTCTCTGCCCTTCCACTCCCAAACTGCTCTTCAACTCTGGAGGCGAACACAAGACTTTCTGGGTCATGAGCTCCTTGCTGGCCGCTCTCAGTTGTTTCTGTGCGCCTAGACTATGAGTCACTCTAAGAAAGCCTTATTACTGAACTGAAATGTGCTTTGGCCTCACAGGGCTTCTTTCTTTACAAACCACAATATGGACACCAGTGTGTTCAGGTTGATTTTGATATGTTTATGAGCTAAACCTGAAAACGCTTTCATCAGTCAGCCAAGTCTGTTAAATATGAACCAAGCTGGAATTTAAAAAACACCCATATCACTGGCTCATAGCTCAGCACCATCATGGAGAACAGAAACCACATTAGATTCAAAGTCTCACTACATGCTCTTGGGGTCAGATTTATGAATTTTTGTCTCAAAAACCACGAACTTGCTTTTACCAACCCTGGCCCTGAAAAACAGGATATAAACCTCTGCATCATTCCTCCTTAGGAGGCTGGGAAGCCCCAAGAGCAGGGCCTGGGTCCTCCAACTGTAGCTTCCCAGTGTACACAGGAGCTGACCGACTGGTGGCTGCTGGTCTCTGAGACTGCCGCTCAGAGGTACACTCTCCTTTGGGTCCCTTGCCTGACTAGCTCCTAGGCCAAGAAGTTGTCCCAGTGTCTATCCTGGGAGAAGCTAGGGCAGCCTGCTCTGTGCAAAGCCCCATTAGCACATCCAGATTCAGAGATTAATGGTGCTACTTCCCTAAGTTGGATTCCCATTGTACTAATACCTGTCATCTTCTAAAATCAGTCAAAACAGGTAAATTAAGCAAATTGGTGACATTTGAGCTCCTCTAAAAGTTCACTCACCTTCATTATACTGTGACACTCTCCCCACTATCACGGTTTAAACCAGCTTACAGTCTCTGAACTAACAGGGCAGGGAGATCCTGCAACACTGAATCCAGACACGATTAGATAGATGTGAGCTACAACCGCAGGGTTGTATGCAAAGAACAGCTTTTCTTTCAGGTGGACAACCCATGGAGACAGGGACGAAAACCACGTAAAACTGACACACAGAAACACCACCACACACTCATTTCCTACATGCTGGGAACTGAGCCTCAGTACTCAAAGCAGCTGAACACTGGAGGAAACAAGTTTCCATCTTTCAGTTTCCCTCTAGATTCTGCCCTGCAGACACACACCCCCTCTACCGCTTAGTTCTTTCCCACTCTTCATGATGGAGCCACAATTTAGATATACTGAATCTGGAATGATAGAGAAATGATTAAAAAAAATAGTTCTATGTGGAAACCTCACCAAGACCCCTAACACAGAGGGGGCTAGATTAGATGAGCCAGCTGCAATGTTTTAAAATTGGCTTTCTAAACCTGGCTCATCAGAAGTACTGTGGGATTTAAGGTTGCCAGTTTTCACAGCAGAACTTTACAATCAGACACGCCAAGTGTGGGGCATGGGAATTTGTACTTTAAAAAATGCTCCTCAGCTGATTCTGGTAGGCGATTTATGAACAACTGATGGAGAAGAGGATGAATTGGTAACTCCTATGTGATAATCAGTTTCCAACATGCCAAAAGTATTCCTGGAAGTAAGGTTCTTCTCCTTTCACATACCATATAGATTCTTTAGTGAAGTTTTTTTTTAAATCTGGGGACAGGGGGATTCCCCACTCATTGCCCTTCCATACAGAGGGACTTTAGTATTTCTCTAGATACAAGGGACACCACTGCACTCTGGACTGGATAACTGATAAAGGGGCACCGTCCAGCAGAGCACAGGACATTCACCATCCTGGCCCTTACTCTTTCAATGTCAGTGGTGTCTCAAATCATTCATTGTGATAACCAGAACATCTGCTTTCACATTTCTAAATGCTCCCCAATGTCAGGTCACCCCTGATTAAGAGCCAGTGAGCTGAATGAACATTTCTGACCTCTCTTGCTAGCCCTCACATCCAGTTGTGCTTTTGGAGGGAGAAATGGTCTCTCCAAAGACAAGTTCGGAGGAATCAGCCCTCCCCTTTTCCCTCTTTTGCACCTGCCTGCCTGTAGAGCATGCATTCTAGCCTGAGGTTGCCAGTTTGGCCTGTATCTGGCTGGCTTAATCTCCTCATGTCATGGATTGTAACTAATTGGAGCTGCTGCATGCTAAGAGGGGGAGAGAAGGCTTCTAGTTTTACCTAAACACCTACGACAATATATAAATCCTAGGAAAATAGAAATTAATTTTGCTAATTTTAAGGAATATAAACCCTTACATGTTAAAGATGCCTTATACTGTATTTCTTTCTATTGTAAGGATAATATTAGTGTTTAAAGAGAAAGAACTTTGACGAACATTTTTTATTGAATAATTTTATTCTGTCTCAGAATAAAAATCCGCTTTAATATTGTAAGGTGCACTGCAGGTATGCCATGCTGCCAGTTATTACTGGGGCACCAAACGCCCTAGTCAATGACCCAGAGGGCTTGGCAAAATGCATGAATTCATATTTTCAGAGCATGTAGAATTGGTATTTACAGTTTTTCTTTTTTCTTCAAAGTAGCCCAGGATATCTCCGACAGTCTACACGGGTATTGTCATAGCACTTGCTTTGATGTTCCGAATGTCTCGGAAATGTGTTCAATATCATGATTGGTGGGTCCTCCAAAAGACTGTTGTTAACATGCAAGCAAACAGTATTAAATGATATCATCTAAACTATGGCTGCCGAGAGCTGGACCTCGATACTGAAACTGAATCACAAAACATTTTCTTGTAGAGCCTTACAAAAGATATAAAATTAAAATTAAAAATATCAACCACCTTTAAATATTTCAATTCTCCTACAGTGCAGTTTTTTGTATCTTTACCACTACTGATTATTTTAAGGAGAAAGTTAACAAAAATCAAAATTGATAAAAATATTTAAATCTTTGGATCCCTTTATTCCATGGCCTTCATAAAACACAAAAGTGGCCAGATTCCCCCCCACCCCTGCCCGCAACTATAGCTTAAAATAGAAAAAAGATTTACTAATAATTTATCATTAGCAATGAACTCTATACTGAGTCACATCTGTGGGTCACAGGCCGAAGGACCAGTGTTATGGTATCTCGTGGGTTGCCAAAATAATTTCTAACACTCTGAATCCTCTTGAAATATAATGGAATGAGTCAAGGTATCACAACAAAATTCCAGGCATATCAGGAAGAACAGGTTAATTGACACCTAGTTTTATTGTCTTAAAAAAGGGGGGATACTTATTTGAAAATACAGCTAATACATTCTTATCTATGATTATTTACATTTGTATACTGAAAATATCTATTATTTGGATAAATCCTGTGATATGCCATTTGCTACAAAATAAACTTCTTACAACAAGCATGAGTAATTTATCCTTTTTAGATAATGAATGTATCAAATCTTCATTTATGTTCCAAACATTAAAAAAAAAAATCAAACCAACAATCTTAAGCCTGAAAAGCTATGAAAAAAAGACCCACCCACAGTTCTGCTCCTCAGCACATCAACTTCTGCAAGGACACAGTATGTTTGCTGACTTTAAAATGTTTATTCTTTAAAAAATTAGTTGCTTTTTATACAGCTATACAAAGTTCTTAATGTTTCTTTGGCAATGGAATATAATGGAATTTTACAACTATATAAAAAGTTACCTTTGCCTAAGAAACAGTATTTACTGTGTGTACATAGTTGACTGACAAAATTCTCTACCATCCAGCACCCTAATTAATTGACGAAATAAGCTACCTCAAAAGGGATATTACAGGATCTCCAAAAAAGAAAGAAAGAAAAAAAAGAAAAAAGCAAAGAAAAGATACAGACAGACAGAGACACACACACACACACACACACACACACACACACACACACACACACCCTTCTGTGGCTCAAAACACAGTATCACGGCCCTATCTGCAGGTAACTTGCAGGAATCGCCAAATACAATTTAGTGATAAGGAAGATCCTTTCAGTGATGAAAAAATACCTGTAAGTTTCACTGGAGTACTGCTTTAGTTTAACTATACATAAGAAATTACTTAACCTTCTGCTATTCCAAATATAATTAATGCTCATTTTTTAAGATGAGCCTTCCCCCCACCCCCAAAAGTAACTGCATTGTATCTCTGAAATTAAGCAGAAAAACAAACAAACAAAAACCCAGTGCTGGTGACAAATATACAGCAAATTCACGTCTTCATTCTTCTCAAAGACTGAAACCAATTCTCAGGACCACGAAGAACTAGAAATCCATCTATTTCCAAAGACTTGTTTGTAGACTATGCAGCAACCTTGTTGTCCTTCTAAAAAGGAAAAAAAAAAAATTAGCTCATGTTTCAAACTACTGGGGTTTATTAATAAGTATTTCTCTCTAATTTGCTTAAGTATATTTTTCATTACCTTTAAATTCACCCTCCTCTTAACTTTCACATATAAATTTGTTTCACTGATTTCCAGGAAACACTTTTGACACCTTACACACTCCGCAGTAGCTCATTACTGCTAACTGTATTTTCCAGTTAATAGAGGTTAAAGCAGTGGTGCTGTCCGAGCAAGAAGGCTCCCCGGTTAAAACAGAGGTATGCCCTACTACCTTTGGTGCTGTCCTAATAATTTCAAAAAATAATTAAGCCTTGAACATAGTAGTCAAACTCATCAAATACAACTGACAACATATACTGGAAGAAGATTAATAAAATCCCTAAGTCTCTGATATCTTTACTAAGCAATAAAATATCAGGTGGCAAAATAACATTTCTCTTTGAAGTTTCATGCCGGGAGAAAGACAATGATTTGAGAAATACATTTTAAAAGGACAACTTTTATGAAAATATGAAATAAATATGACATATTAAATATGATTAAATAAATCTTAAATATTATTATTTTAAATATGAAATCAAGTTCTGAAAACCAGAGCACAGTTTGTGAATTTTTTTTTTTTTTTAAAACTAACCAGGGAGAAGAAAGCAATAAAATTCTCAAGGAGCCTCTAGTTTTCCAGTGAGATTAATTCTAAACCAAAGGCCTGTACACAGAGCCAAGGGAAGGGCTTCTCTTTTCCTCAGGAATAGCTGCTACCACGTGCCTGATTTTTACTGCCGATTCTTACCCTGTTAGAAACACACACTTTGTGAAAAACTTTATCTGCATATACAAAAACCATTTGTACAATGTTATTAAGTTAGAATACAAACAGCATGGGATTAGTTGATGCAGAAAGCAAGCTGCTGAAGACGGTCCTGTTGTCCCCACCAAGGCCAAATTTCACATGCCCCTATTTTTAATTTTTTTTTTACCTTTCAGAAAGCTGTATGATCAATCCAGACCTTTTAGGGTTGAAATGCTGTGGTTTTCTGAAAGGTGAAAAAAAAAAAAAAGAAAGCAAGAAAGAGAAGAAAAGAGGGAGGGAGGACGCAGAAGGAGGGGGAGACAGAGAGGTAGCAGGAAGGAAAGGAGAAAATAAAAGGGGCAAGGGAGAGAGAAAGTACTATGCTGAGTCATTTCAGATACTTGCCTCTGGACCCTCTGTGAAGAACATAAGACTCAAGTGGAAGGCAACCTATCTCACCCATCATGGTGGCTCAACCTCCCTAGCAGCAGCATATAAAATAATAGTGGGCTACTCTCTTATTATGCCCAGTCTCATCTTCCACTCCCAAAAAATAAAGAAAAGAAAAAGCACTACAGGACCAAACTCACCATAAGTTTATGTTTCTAACACTATCCTTAAGGAAAACTCAGAAGTCAAGGAGTGAATTTTGGCTTGATTAGCTTATATCTAGATCAAGGAAGTTAACTCCTCTGGGTTCCTGGCTTCCTAACTATTTACTGGGAGGAGGGTGGGAGAGAGGTTCTAGTTTGACTGGTATTTCTGAGGAATCCTTAAAAAACAAAAAACCTATGATTCCATCTTTACCCACGTTTGCATTAAACAACCAGACCTACTTATATTGTTTATGTCAGTGAAGCATAAAGAAAAAAGCTAACCCATTACATGAAGGCTGCTGCAAATGTCATTGCACTTCATCTCTGAGAAATACTAGACGTTTCAGAACATGTTTAATCCTCTGAAGATAAATCTCCTTTATGTAATACTGGTCTCTCACTATTTCCACTTTTAAAGGTGCCAGACGGTATGATTTGGAACGAATACGCTGCTGAGAAGGTCTAGGATCTAGTGGTAGACAGAAGGATCATTTAACTTTGGAATAAACAATCAATGGGTATCCACACTGATGGACCTTCAGCCTCACTGAAGGCTGATGTAACTTATTCCTAATCAAGGAATCACGCTAATCAGGCTAAGTACTTACTTCAAGCTCACTATGGCTCCACGCTGGCATAGGCGTTCTGGTGGAAAGAAAAGTAAAATACATATTCACTAATGCCAAGAGGTCCCATCTAGTTGGTGATGCAGAACAAAACAAAACACCTGAAACAGGGAATACGGGTATATGTAAAATGTGTGGTGATGGAAGCAGATGCCATGGGAGGTCAGAAAAGAAAGAAATCAGAGGTGGAAGGAAGAGAAGCTTTTAAGGACACAGCAAACCTTGGGCAAGACCGAAAGGAAACCCCTGACTTTTAGCTCTGTCTGTCTTTCCACGGGAATCTAATGTCAAGGCTCCAAGTGTTTTGTTACCACCAATGTCTAGCACAGAGCTTGGCATATCCTAGAAATTCAATATATTTGGTCAATGAATGAAGTTTAGTTGTAATCAAGCAACCGTTTAAGAGATGATCAAGAGTTAACCTATTTGAATTAGACAGTTTAAAGGGTAATAAGAAATGGGGCTGGATATAGCAAGTGAGACTCTCGTAGGGTAAAAACAGCAAGCAGTGCAATGTCATGTTAGAACCTTCTAATCATCAGCCTAAGGTCCACTCAGGTTTCACTCCTTGAAACACCCAAGCAGAGGCTGAACTATCTGTCAGGGATATCCCAGTATGGATAAAGACAAATGCAGGACTTCCCTGGTGGTCCAGTGGTTAAGAATATGTCTGCCAATGCAGAGGACAAGGGTTCAGTCCCTGTCTGGGAAGACCCCACATGCTGTGGGACAGCTAAGCCTGTGAGCTGCAGCTACTGAAGTCCGTGTGCTCTATAGTCTGGGTTCTGCAACAAGAGAAACCACGGCAATGAGAAACCTGCACATCACAGCACCACAACTAGGGAGCAGCCCCCTGCTTGCCACAACTGGAGAAGGCCCATGTGCAGCAACCAAGACCCAGCAGAGCCAAAAAAAAAAGACTGATGCAGACACCCCCTAAATGCATTCTAATTCTGCAATATATATGACAGAAGTTTTAACTAAAAGCTCAAGAGAGCTGAACAGTGAGATTCGACCTTAAAAAGAAGGCTGGCATTAGTAAACGGATATACCATGCACAGTGTGTTGTTACTGTTCAGATAAAGGGAAGTAATGGTCCAGTCTTAAAGATAACATGACAGCTATTTTTTTTTCAAATATATGAAAAATCATCATGAAGAAGAGTATATATTCTGTGTGAAGAGTTAAACTAATAGGTTGACGATAGAGGGAAAAAGATTTTCATTCAAATTCCATGTGTCTGTGAAATTCTAATAATTAAGAGCACCCTTGTGGTGGAATGGATGCTCTTAGAAACAGTAGTAAGTTCCCAGTCCCTACAGGGGTACCAACAGAAGAGGCGTTTGGGTTGGCCAGGAGGTCACATCTTTCAGATGTTTCCCAACTCTTGAGACTTCAATGGTCTTTAAAAAGTGTATCTGAAATAAATCTGTTCAACTCTCTACCCACAAATGTCAAAACCGAGGGCCTGATAGGTTTAACAACTTAAATCGATGCCATACTGGCAAAGATTACAAAAATTCTCATCAGGATCACGGTCTGATTTAAATGTATTTTTTCTCAAACCATGGACCTCCCTGGTGGCTCAGACGGTAAAGCACCTTGCTTACAATGCGAGATACCTGGGTTCGATCCCTGGGTCGGGAAGATCCTCTGGAGAAGGAAATGGCAACCCACTCCAGTACTCTTGCCTGGAAAATCCCTTGGACAGAGGAACATGGTGGGCTACAGTCCACTGGGTCGCACAGTTGGACACAACTGAGCGACTTCACTTTCACTTTTCTCAAACCAAGCTGACTCAATGTGGTCTTCAACAAGGAGCTGCCATAGGTTCTTCAACAGGTAGCTGATACGCTTCAAGTGAGGTAAAGACAGACTGAAGGTCTGAAGAGCCATCAGTGGGTTACTATGGTAATTGGCAGAAATATCTCAAAGGAATGAATGCGATGACGTGGACATGGATACTCCACCACCAGGGTGACCAAAAGAACACCAAACTGATACGATGGGAAAGTGAGAAGATGATGAGGTCATTCTGAGGAAGGTTAAGTTTAAGCTGATCACAGGACACAATGCAAGTAAATAGAGAAATATGTAGGTCAAGGTCCAAGTTGAAAAACTGATTAGAAGCTATGAATAGATCAGCTCAGAGAGGGGAGGGGGAAATCTCTGCAGGAGAGGAGAGAGGGAGGAAGACAGAGAGATCAAGCCTACACAAGAGTACAAACGTGAGCTCGATAGAGCAAACTGAACACTGCAGGCAGAAGGAATGGGTAAAAAGGTGAGACAGGAATAAGCTTGGCATTAAACAAGAACAAGGTCTGTATATCTGTGGTGGAATGGATGACAGAAACAGCTTGCAGTCCCACCAGCAACAAGATATAGAGAAAGTACTAGACTTCTGACCTGGAGAAGCAAGCAGATCATGAAGTACCTTATAGGCTGTGGTGAGGAACATACTTAATTTTTATAATGAGAAAAATATCAAAAGTATTTATGGGAAAAAAAAAATACCCAAGAAGAAGATTCCAGGTTGGGTGGTAGTTATCAGTGTCAAATATTGCAGAGTTATGAAGGGCAAATATTTGTGAAAAAGCTATTGAATTTGGTAAACAAAAGCTCACTGGCAACCTCAAGAGGAGTAATAGTGGCAAGTAAGAAGCATTCCATGGTTCCTAAGACAGTCTCCAAGTTGGAATGGCTATTTTGGAAGTCAAAAGTCCTGCAGATACATCAGGCTGCGTCTACCATGGCTGGATGTCCTGATCTAATGATCTGAGGCTAATTTTCAGCAGTCTTGGCTGTGATGACACAGTATCAAAGGCATTAAAAATAACAGAACAGATCCAAAAGCCACAATTAATGATCCTTCAAGAGGGAGCTCAACAATGACCAGTTTTAAATACAGAAGAGTGAAATTCCTGATAGTGGGTCTTTAAGTTTCTAGCTGCTTTCTGTAATTCCTAATAGGCTTCTTTATGATGGGATTTTCATCCTTTCTTTCATTATATACTTTCCTCTCCACTATCCCTAAAGTCAATAACTAGGATAGTAACATTGACTTAAAGACTCCTTTAAATACATTATACATATATTTTTTTATACAAGGTCCTACTGTATAGCACAGAAAACTACATTCAACATCCTATAATAAACCATAATGGAAAAGAATACGAAAAAGACTGTGTATATGTGCGTGTGTGTGTATGTAACTGAATGACTTTACTATACACCAGAAACTAACATTGTAAATTAGAAATTGCAAGCAGCAGTTTCCATATACCAATATGATATTTTTAAGACCATGGTAAAATAAAAAACCAGGGAAAATGTAGTTGAGTTTTCCACAAAACTAATTAAGATCATGGACTGAGGAACAAATGTACTAGGTTCAAGATCCAGCATCATCACTTATTAGCTAACCTTGGGCAAGTTATTTAATATCTCTTTACCCATTTCCTCATTTGTACACACAAAATACTACGTTAGCTATATTAAATGCACAGGTTTGCCTTCTATTCTGGAATATGTTCTTCCTAGATTCTTTTGGTATTAAAGCATACTTTGTAACATGAAATAAAAGTGATATAATATGGTCTTTTCTTGTATTGTGTAATATCTTTTAGCGATCCCTGTGCCTTCAACAACAAAACTTTTTAAGAAAAAGAAATTAAGTCAGTCTCTAATAGTTTTTTGGAAGAAATTTTACCAGTCCATGAAATCTGAAACAATGGTTCTGTAACAGAAGATAAAAATATATTTCTCTCACTTCCTCCAATTGAAAAGAAAATAGTTTAAAAAATTAGATCCATTAGCCAAGAAGTTACTTCTCCTTAAAATTATATAAATATCATAATCAAGTATATCCTCCACTGAAAAGTCAAATGGAAGTTACACAGATGTCCTAGAAATACTCACTCCCAATAGATAAAAATTTAAAACATTTTGAGTTTCATCCAACTGCAAGCCAACCCCAAAGCATGTAATAACACTTACCCTATACTCAAAATCTGCAAACTCCCTGCCCCCACGACCTCCTCTGAATCCACCACGAAATCCTCGAGGAGTGGTGAAGGCACCGCCTCGGCCACTGCCACGCCCTCGGCCACCACGGAAACCAAGACCCCCTCTGCCTCTGTACCCTCCACGGCCACGGTTTGGACGAAGCGGGATTCCAAATGTTTCTGCATTTAATCTTCTCTCTTCAGCCCAGGTTGGTCTCCGTTCTCTATTATGAGGACAAATAATCTTTAGTATATCAAGTTGTTTTTTTTTTTGTAGTGTATCAACTTTTAAAGAACATTTGCCAGCAAGACTATGTAGCACTTAATTTCCAAATTGAGGCTAAATAATTTCTAAGCATCAAAAAAATCATAAAAAACAACAAAAAAACCCCCCAAAAGTACCTAATCTAAGTCATCACAAGCTGTCCATGGCAATATGTTCCTATTATATTCTGTTACACTTCATGTGAAAGTATGACTGGTATTGTTTATTGCAAATGCAGCTGATGATACAAAGAAACTGAATAGCCTCAATAAATGGACTGGCAGTTGACTCTACCCTCCAATCAGCCTCAAAGGAAGAAAGGGAAAGGAAACCCTGCCTCAGGATGGGAGGAGATAAAGGGTTGATTCCCAAGATCCTACTAGGCTCCTGGTCCAACCTCTGGACCTGATGCCTAAAGTTTCTGAATCACTGCTGCTGGCCTACAGCCCAATCAGATTCAGCACCATCGCCATCCATGTTTAAACTGAAGCAGACAACCACCACTGGGTGGCACCAAAATGCAGCAGAAGGATGGCCTGAGCCAGGCAGCAGAAACTCTGCAACTTTGTTATGCTGAGTCCTCTAATCAACCAGTTTTCTGGATTCATATTTACTGCAATAGAGCAGAGTTTTACTACATCAGCAAACTTCAACTGAACTACACTGTAGAGGGGTAGAGTAAAAGGTGTTTAGATGTTAGATGAATGCTTCTATTTTAATTACTAATTTTCGAATGTGAACGCATCCCCAAACAAAAATATATGATTATTTCTTCTTTTCCAAAAGTAGTATCATTTAAAATTTTAGTATAAGTTATTTTCTTTTATCAAAACATTAAAAAATTGTAGTCATTAGATTTTTTGGGGGGGGTTGCACCACACAGCAAGTGGGATCTTAGTTCTCCAACCAGGGATCAAATCTGTGCCCATTGGGAAGCATGGATCCTTAACCACTGGACCATCAGGGAAGTCCTTAGGGACTTTTAAATATTCATGACACTTTGTGAATTTATCAGGAATCACTTCACACTTCAACCTCCTAATTGCATAAGAGCAGCTTAAAAGACTGTACCTATTATCATCACAAGAAATATTATCAAAGAAGGATTTAGTTTTGTCATAATAGCAATTAGGTCCAAGTGGATCTTCTTCATCTGCATTTCCTTCACTGTTTTGAGTATCAACTCCTGAGTCTCCTTTATCTTCACCATTGACAGGCTTCTCCTGTTTCTCAAGTTTATCTTCTAATGGAAAAAAAAAAGTACATACCATATAAGTCAAGATTTGGCCTAAATATCCATAATTCACATGGTCAGAAAAGAGTACTCTCTGAGGAGAAAAATAAAAACTCACCTTTCAATTTAAGTTTATTATGAAACTCTCTGTCAATTTCCTCCTTGTTAAATTGTGCATTTGCACTTTCAAAGTCAAAATCTTTCTCAAATTTCATTGGACCATCTCGTCGAATACCAAATCTTCCTCTGCCACCTCGATGACCCCCACGCCCTCTCCTTGGAGCTGAAGGAGCACCTGGAACTATATTAATAAAGAATAAGCTGGTTTAAAGCAGAAGCTATTATTATGGTCGTTATGGTCAACAACAGAAATGCTTATGTCTCTATATACTTGACTATATTTGTATTTTTTTACTATAAAAAAGAGATGAAGTTTCACAAATATTTAATACATAGTAGACTGAGAAGAAAGTGAAAGAAAGTGAAAGTCACTCAGTCACAGCCAACTCTGTGGACTAAACCATCATGGAATTCTCCAGGCCAGAATAATGGAGTGGGTAGTTGTTCCCTTCTCCAGGGGATCTTCCCAACCCAAGGATCGAACACAGGTCTCCCACACTGCAGGCAAATTCTTTACCAGCTGAGCTACCTGGGAAGCCCAAGAATGCTGGACTGGGTAGCCTATCCCTTTTCCAGTGGATTTTCCCGACCCAGGAATTGAACTGGGGTCTCCTTCACTGCTGGAGGATTCTTTACCAGCTGAGCTGCCAGGGAAGCCTCCCTAGACTGAGAAGAGTGCACATAAAATTTATAAATATGAAATTTATAAATGTCCTTAATGAAATTTATTCCTATGGGGTCTGTACTCAAACATGCTGCAGATACAGTATGGTAGTAGTGGTTTAGTTGCTAAGTCGTGTCCGGCTCTTGCGACCCCATAAACTATAGTCCGCTAGGCTCCTCTGTCCATGGGGTTCTCCAGGCAAGAATACTGGAGTGGGTTGCCATTTACTTCTCCAGGGGATCTTCCCGACCCAGTGATTAAACCTGGGTCTCCCACATTACAGGTAGATTCTCCACCAATTAAGTTAGGGCTGATACAGTATACAATCAAACAATTTGGGAGATTTCTGCACTACATTACTTTGTTCTGCTTATATCCCTAATACCTATTAAGTGTCAAATGTATACTGGGTTCTCAAAACTTATGAAGCCTTTTATGGAAAGGATAATAGAAACCAAGATTTACAGGGAGAAAAATAAATGAGCACATTAGCACAAACTGCAAGAGAACTCAAAAGACAAGAAACACCAGATCTCAATCCCTCCAGCCACTTCCTGCTTCACCTTCACTGTCTCTCTCTAAATAGATCCATATTAGTCAAGTCTTCCTGTATCTATCCTTTCTCTACAATTTAATACAATAACAAGATTTATGAGGCATGGTAAAGCAATACCAAAGTAGCATAAATTACAGGGAAAACTTGAGAATCCAAATAAGAGGAACAGTTAAAAAAAAATTATAAGAGAAACATGGAATAGTATTTGATGAGTTAACAGAAAAATATGGGCTCCCCTGGTGGCTTAGAAGGTAAAGACTCTGCCTGCAGTGTAGAAAACCTGGGTTTGATCCCTGGGTTGGGAAGATCCCCTGGAGAAGGGAACGACTACCCATTTCAGTATTCTTGCCTGGAAAATACCAAGGACAGAGGAGTCTGGTGGGCTATAGTCCACGGGGTCACATAGAGTTGGACATGGCTGAGTGACTTTCACTTTTTTCACTTTCAACAGAAAAATATAGAGCACAAAGCAGGATGAATTCAATGATTATAATTATGTGAAATGTTTAACACATAATGACTACACAGTAATAGACATCTCTGTGCTCAGTTCAGTTCAGTCGCTCAGTTGTGTCTGACTCTTTGCGACCCCATGAATCGCAGCACACCAAGTCTCCCTGTCCATCACCAACTCCCGGAGTTCACTCAGACTCACGTCCATCGAATCAGTGATGCCATCCAGCCATCTCATCCTCTGTCGTCCCCTTCTCCTCCTGCCTCCAATCCCTCCCAGCATCAGAGTCTTTTCCAATGAGTCAACTCTTCCCATGAGGTAGCCAAAGTACTGGAGTTTCAGCTTTAGCATCATTCCTTCCGAAGAAATCCCAGGGCTGATCTCCTTCAGAATGGACTGGTTGGATCTCCTTGCAGTCCAAGGGACTCTCAAGAGTCTTCTCCAACATCACAGTTCAAAAGCATCAATTCTTCGGCACTCAGCTTTCTTCGCAGTCCAACTCTCACATCCATACATGACCACAGGAAAAACCATAGCCTTGACTAGACGGACCTTTGTTGGCAAAGTAATGTCTCTGCTTTTCAATATGCTATCTAGGTTGGTTATAACTTTTCTTCCAAGGAGTAAGCATCTTTTAATTTCATGGCTGCAGTCACCATCTGTGCTCACTAGTCTCTAAATAAAACTTTGCAATTGTCCAAGTTTGAGAAAACAAACCACAAAAACCCATAGCAGTATAGCCAGACACGTAAATCTGGACAGGCAGGATGTTTAAATATTCAGCTTTACTACTGAAAATGTCTTGGCTACGAGCCAGCAAGTACAGCGTGATATGTTTTAAATTTTGAAAGGTAGCTAAAGATACTTTTATTTATTGTTTGACATGATTTATTTATTTGCTTGCTTATTTGGCTGTGCTACATGGCTTGTGGGACCAGTTCCCTGAACAGGGATTGAACTTGGGTCTCTGGCAGTCAGAGTGCAGAGTCCTAACCATTGGACTGCCAGGGAATTCCCTATTTATTTTAGTAACTGAAGTATACTTGATTCACAATGTTGTATTAGTTTCTGGTATATAGCAAAGTGATTCAGATAGACACACACATTCCTTTTATATTAAAATATGAAATCTTCATGAATTTGCATGTTATCCTTGTGCAGAAGCCATGCTAATTGTTCCAATATTAGTGTATGTGTTGCCAAAGTGAACACTACTTTACATGATTTTTGAATGATGGAAGCATAGCAATTATTTTATCTTGAGAAGAGAGGAGTTCTTTCATTTTTGCAAATTAAAAAAAAAGTGAAACAGTAAAACCAAACCCCAACCTCTGTTAATTCTATGGCACACAGCATAAATAAAAACACATATGAAAATGTACAGAAGAAATACAGTGTTTTCTAGCTTGCTAAACTTAAAGATCATCTCCCAATTATTATGTAATTAAGTTGATCACACACTGCCTTTCTTTTTTAACTTGGAAGAGTTTTAAATCATAATTTATTCTCTGCTAATGAATATGAAAATAAAAAAATAGATGGATTTGGGGTATGTTACAGATTACCAAAAAGATCAAGTTTACAAGTATTAAGTCGATAATTATGAAAGAAAGTTAAACTTCTTGAATAATTCAAAAAAAAAAAAAGGAGGACTTAATTTTAATGAGAAAACTCAAATTTTTAAGGTATAGATAATTTCATTATTTTTTTTTAAATTTATTTTATTGAAGTATAGTTGATTTACAATGCTATGTTCATTTCTGCTAGTGATTCATATACATATATATATTATAGTCTTTTTCATATTCTTTTCCATTATGGTTTATCACAGGATATTGAACATAGTTTCCAATGACTCCATTCTTTTTTCTTTTCTTTTTGGCTGCGCCACGTGGCTTGTAGGATTTTAGTCCCCAGAAGAGGGATTGAATCCAGGCCATGGCAGTGAAAGCACCAAGTCCTGACCCATGGACCACCAGTGAATTCCCGATTCCATTTTTAAAAGCATAAAAAACAAAGAAAGCAATTTTATAATGCTAACATGAAACTGATACAAAAACATAAAAAAATACAAAAGACAGTACAAAAGAGAAAGCCATTAAACAATATAAAATATAAAAATAAAAGTATACAAATCTCACTAGCAGATATTTAAGAATATATTAAAAGACAATTGCTTACCAACAAGTAGGTTTTATTCCACGTAATGATGATTTAAAAAAAAATCTTTTTAAATAATCAGATTAAAAAATGGAAAAAGTAGTACAGAGTGCCCATCACCCAGCTTCCCCTCCAACAGTAACATCTTGATTATCTATTGTACATTATCAAAAACTGGGAAAAACGAGGACACTGGCACAATATAATTAACTACACTAAGATCTCATAGTCAGATCTCAATAGTTTTGCATGTACTCATTTTTTGGTATGTCTTTACATATAGTTTTATGACCTCTTGCTACATACACAGATCCACAGCACCAGCACCGTAATCGAGGTAACACAATCAAACTCTCCTGTGCTACTCCTGTATAGCTACCAAACCTTGTTGTTCTTTTTTAAAAATAGTAATTACACATCATACATTTCAAATGTTTAATTGAAAAGCAGAGGATTAGACTTTCAGATCCATGTAACAACTTACCTATTTGTCTCTTGCTATCATTTCTGAGTTGCTCATTTTCTGGTCTTGAGACTTTATGTACTTCAGCTATAGAATATACAGAAAGTGACAGTCAACTTGGGACACATAATCAAAAACTTCTGGAAAGTCAGAAATGGAAAAACAAACAAACCCAAAAATCCATATAACCCCACCACCATCACTACTTTGAGTAGAATTTGAAAGACTGAACGAACATTCTCTCAAGTTCAGTTTACACCTTCTAGGATCATTTCACATAAAGTAAATCTTTTTAATGAAAATAAGTTGAATGGAAGATGCTGACCGGTCAATCAAGAAATAGTAAACAGCTAAAGTTCTACCTCGCCTGTGCTCTTGATTCTCTATTGGTTTTTGGCTGGTAGATGGTAAAGGCCTGGTTGATACAGGGCTCCTTCTCCCAACAGGTGCTGGAGCAGGTAAGTGAGCCGAGGCGGTCTGTACTGCTTGTTCCATGGTTGGGCTTTTTCTCAAAGGGTCTAACTGAGGGCTTGAACGACCTAAAACGTAACCAAAAGATAAGAAACTACCCTAACCTTTGGGGGTTTCAAAATAATCTAGACCCTAAAAATACATCTAGAGCTTTATTTCCACCAATTCAAATCCTTTGAATAATTTGAATCCATCTACTTATTAGACCAGAACTTAAAATTATCTTTAGTGGGCTGTTCACTTAACTACTGTAAAAAAAAAAAAAGAAGAAGAAAAAAAAGTAAAAATAAATCCCACCCAAACAAACAAAAAACTGTGAAAACTGAATCTGTATTTCTAAGTATGAATGAATATTATCAAATGAATATTATCAAAGAGCATTTAGGCAGATCAGATGTAGGCTTTCCCCAACAACCACAATCACAAGATTATACTGACACTTTAGTCATTATTTTCAGAGGCTTTAACTTTTTTAGTGTTTTCTGAAGATATATCTAAAGTGATACACTTATATCTGTAAGTATTATAAAGGAAGTAAAGAATTAGAAAGTACAATGAAGTTCTTCAATACCTTAGGGGCTTGGGTAATTAATACTAAAAGACCAGCAACAAATAAAACCTTCAGATAATTACATAATAACTATACTCAATCTTTGCTATTTGAATGATCTCTAGGCAAGTTTTTGCTTAATATGGTTTGGTACTTACAAATTCCATTTTTCCTTTTATGAAGTCAGAGCCTGGTCACAGTATGAACAGAAGAGTGTAACACTGGGTGCTCCCATCATGCTTTTGTCCCCTATGTTTGCTGTAAATCTCTGCTCAACGTGCTCTCACATCCCATGATATTGTAGCAAAATAGGTTTTGCTTTAAAAAATAATGCTCACTTTTATGTAAAAGAAAAAAAAATCCCAAATATGCTGCAAATGTTCCTATCTACCTGTGCTATTATGCACAGGCTCCAAACTGGTGACCTGGCCGAGTGCTGATAGCACACTGGTTGTTGTGCACCAGGAGCTTCAGGGATTATTTATCAGTATCCTCCCCTGGTTCATGGTTATCTAAAGTATGCAACAACAAATGTGTGTCACTATTTCTAGCATTACATTAATGTCACAGTTCAGTCTGCCAATAACAGAAACACTGTAATTTTCCCATTAATTATAATGGGAAATCATGGTGCAAGTTTATGTAAGTTTGGACCTAAGAGAAAAATTTCTGTAATTATTTATCACCTTATAGAAGTATTTATTTGTTAAAATAAAGGTGATTTATTTACTGAACAAGTGTTATGTTTTTTGAAAAGCTTGTTATTTAGGTAATTCTATCTTTAATCTCTGTTTATTTAGTCACATCAGGTCTTAGCTGAGGCATGCAGGATCTTCAACATGTCATGTGGGACCTTGTGGCACAGACTCTTGTAGCTCAAGGGCTTAGCTGCTCCACAGCATGTGGGATCCTAGTTTCCTGACCAGGGATTGAACCTGTGTGCCCTGCAATGTTATATGGATGCTTAACCACTGGACCACCAGGGAAGTCCCTGTTTATAGGTAATTTTATGATAGTCCATTAAATGATCTTATTTATATAGGGGCTTCTCAGGTGGTGCTAGTGATAAAGAACCCGCCTGCCAATGCAGGAGATTTAAGAGACATGGGGTTCAATCCCTAGGTTGGGAAGATCCCCTAGAGAAGGGCATGGCAATCTACTCTAGTATTCTTATCTGGAGAATCCCATAGACAGAGGAGCCTGGTAGGCTATATACAGTCCATAGGGTCACAGAGTCAGATACAACTGAAGCAACTTAGCATACATGCAAACATAAAACTCAAAAGCTCTTATTATAAACACACTCCCTCAAGTTACCTTCACTCTTATCTTCCCAGTTGCAAGAAAATTCTAGGCGTTAAAATTTGATAAATTTCAGAAATTTAGTTGGTGGAATTAAAATGCAGAACCCCAGGCCTCCTCTCTGTTTCTTGTAAATTTTTTTTTAAAAAACATTTTAATTTATTTAAAACTTAGTCTGAAGTATGAGGGAAGAATTCTGGAGTTAACTTCCCAAATGATCAGACAGTTATCTGTTAACATCATTTACTGGACAACAAGTCTTTCTCCACTAATTTAAAAACAGCATCCTTATCATATCTTAATTACATATTTATACTTGGATGTATTTCTGACTTTTGATCCATTCATCTCTAAATTTATTCCTGCACTGTTTATTTTATGTATACTTTATTAAGAGGTAAGCCCTATCTCATTACTTTTATTTTTAAAACATGTCTAGGTATCAGATCAGATCAGTCGCTCAGTCGTCTCCGACTCTTTGCGACCCCATGAATCGCAGCACTCCAGGCCTCCCTGTCCATCACCAACTCCTGGAGTTCACTCAGACTCAAGTCCATCGAGTCAGTGATGCCATCCAGCCATCTCATCCTCTGTCGTATCTGCATGCTTTTAAGACAGTCTGTGTATGTATTTTATTAGGTTCTCTTACAAAGTACAGTAAAGTTATTATGAGAAGTAAAGTCTTCCTAAAACTAAATCTTTGTATTTAGAGATAAGATATGCTTTTCTGATTATAGGTAACTTCTTTTATGTCCCTCTATTATACTTTCTTTCATCAGAGGCTGGTCATATTTATTATATATTTTCTATATAATTTCTATTTCTCATTATTGTGAACATTTTCTTTTATCCCCATTAATAATCAGTGGGTTAGGTTTTAGGACATCTATTGATTTTTGTACTTATTCTCTACATTTTACCTCTAATTGAAGTCCCTTATTAGTTTTAGGTTTTTCAGTGAATTCTCAATTCCAAGAAGAATGTTAGCATCGACAAATAGTACTAATTCTAGTATTCATATTTCTTTCTTTTTCCTGACATAGCTAAAAATTCCAGAACAATGCTGAGTAGCAATGAGATCCAGAGTTATTATGATTTTAATAAGAATCTTTCTGGTGCTTCAATATTAAGGTTAATGCTAGTTATTAATTAAGACCGCTAACATCTACTGAGCATGTTCCCTGTCAGGTACTATGCGGAGGGCACTACACACATTTTAAAAAAATTAACCCTTACAATAAGTCTGTTAGTTTATCAGTAAGTCCTATTTTATAGTACAGAAAATTAATGCTTAAAAAGATTAAGTATTTTCTCTCAGAAGGAAATCTTATGTTAAAATCTGCAAATAAATATGTTATTTCTGGGCAGTGAAATCAAGTATTTTTATTTTCTTCCTATGCTGAGTGTAATTCTTTCTTTAAAGATGTATTTTATTGAAGTACTCGCAAAGTTGTGTAATTCCTACTGTAAAGCAAAATGATTCCGTTATATACATACACACACACACATTCTTTTTTCATGCTTTTTTTCTATTATGGTTTACCACAGGATATTAAATATAGTTCCCTGTGCTATACAGTACACTTAGTCTATTTCTAATTTATTAATACTTATAAGAAATCTTCAGAATGTTAACAAATTAAAAATTAAGTTATTTTAAGTTAATATGAATAAGAGTAACTACAACTATTTCAAAATATCTAAAGTGAGATACACAGGATTATGTTTAGCACTGGCTTGATTTTACCCTGAAGAGTTTTTGAAAATATTGTCCTGATTACAGCATATTTCTGAAATGACTTTACATTGTTTTATTTGAAAGTAAATATCCATATAAAGCTATGGGCCAGTATCATCTACTTTAGCAGCAGATAAAGACAAGGAATCTTAGAATCACTGAAGGTTATGAGACTGGCTGGTAGAAAAACAAAATTAAAAACAAATGAAACAGGATCCTTTAAGAAGTTTATTAAAATGCAGATCTCCAAGCTCCCAGGATTCTTATGTATCAGTTCTCAGGATCTACATTTTAAAGCATTCCAGATTAGATTTGGTTCGAGGTGGCGGCCACACTGAGAGCCACTGCTCTAGATTATGAGGATGCTAGGAAAGATGCAACAGCATAAGGAACAGCTTGTTTCCTCAGCTACTATTTCAAATTCAGAGAATTCATCCTCAGTAGTGAGTCTGAGACTAACCTATAATATTTTAAGTATTGTATACAAGTACATATTATATATGGCTTCCCTGGTTGCTCAGCCAGTAAAGAATCTGCCTGCTATGCAGGAGACTCGGGTTAGATCCCTGGGTCAGGAAGATCCCACAGAGAAGGAAATGGCAACTCACTCCAGTATTCTCGCCTGGAAAATGCCATGGATGGAGAAGCCTGGTGGGTTTCAGTCCATGGGATCACAAGAGTCAGACATGACTTAGTGACTCAACCACCATATACAAGTAATATAATCGCTTTGTTAGAAAAAAAAAAAAATTCAAACAGTGTTCACCGTTTTCATTTTATGATCTAAGAATTGTGAAAAGTCTAAACAGTGGAAGTCATTCAATAATGTACTTACTTGGATGACAATTTAAAAAGAGCTAAATAGAAATTATATACGTGATTCACAAGCTGCAAAAGCTCTTCCATTCAAAGAAAGACAAAAACCACCACAGAAATTTAGAATGGAAATTTTTGAAGGAAAAAACAGCTTACCTTGAGATAGCTGTGTTTTTAGAGCTCTTGAATCCTGTGTAAAGGCAGAACCAACCGCACTACTTTGGGAGAGGGCACTGCTGCTTGATGCTTCTGTTCCAAAGGATGTCAAGGAGCTTCCGGCTTTAAAAAAAAAAATTTTAATGAAAATAAAAAAAAATTTTTTTTAACCTTTCTATTATATAAAGTAATATACCATGTTAGTGATGATAACTGTCCTTCCCCATAACACTTGAGCAAGTTAGTAATACTAGAAATTAATGAAACTGAATCAAAAAATAATTTTGAGAAAATTTTGGCAGTATATACATATAAAAGCAAGCCCATATATACTCCAGCTTCTTTGGAAACGATTTTTGTAACATATGCAATACTGTCCTGAGCAGTTATACAGGTAGGACAGAATGCACATCAGATAGAGAAGTAGCAGAAATGGTATATTCAACACTAACATGAAGGTTCAATTATTTTAAAACCAAATATCTGTATAAATAGCCAAATCAGCAGACAGGTCTACAAAGAGCTTTTCCAGCATTTCCAATGGACAATGGACTCCAGTCCATTTCAATGCTTCTCCTCAGGACAGTATTGTGGGGCTATGTTCTGCCTAAAGCAACCACAAAAAGCTCAGATAATATGAAGAAGAAAAAAATCCCTCAAAAGGACTCAATTCTTTGCTATATTAGGTTATGTCAATCTTCTCTACATTTCTTCAGAATTTATGAATCAATCACTTTCCACATGCTGTGATCTCTTAATATTTAATCTACATAGGTTTTCAACAGTCTTCCTTACCCACCTCTATCTGCTTTAGTTTATAAGCAATCGCCTCCGCCCCCCGCCAATCTGCCTACCCCTCCCCTCATTATTTTCATGTCTACTCCACAACAGAAGTTTAATTACCTGCTTTTAAATTACTTGAACATTATGGACATGTCCCTCACATCTTATTTTCAAGCTAAGCAACTCTAGTTCCTTCAACCATTACTTACCTTCACATATTCTTTAAGCCTTGCCTCTGACTTCCCCCTAATTAATGGGGCAGCAGAACTTATCACAGCACCTCAGACAGTAAGAATGAATGGGATTCCTTAAGAGTTGTAATCCATTCAGGCTGTGGCCTCAGTCAGCTAAGGAGAGGCCTAACATAATCTCCCACAACATGCCCAGAAATGTTGAGACTAGTGCTCTCAATAGTTCTGTAGAATGCTGAGTCCCTCATCCCTAGCATTTCTAGGTAATGACCAAGATATAGACTACTCTGATGATGCGTAGGCAACCTCCACCCTGCTCTGTTTTCTCACCTGACTCAACCTCCTACTCCTTGCCCTCTGGTTAGAAAACTCTTCTATATTCTCCATCTCTTTTCTGAGTTCTTGGTCATACAACACCCACCTCCTTCATGCCAATTCTGCTACTGATTTATCTCAAATTACCTTTTATGCATAGGGTTAGGGAGGGATCAATGTTAATTTTTTCCAAATAGATACCCAGCTGCTGCAACATTATCTGTTGGAAAGATTTCCTCCTTTCCACTGAACTGCACTGGCATCTTTGTCTGAAGTCAGCACTTAAACAGGTCTATTTCTAAACCCTCTATTCTCTACCTGTGTTTGTCTATTGTACTGATCATTCCCTGTCTTGAATCTTGAAACAGCATATACTTCAAACTTCCTCTTTCTTCCAGAGTATATTGGTTATTATAGTTTGTATTTTCATACAAATATTAGGATCAATGTGTTAATTTCTATTTTTTAAAGTGTGATGGGATTTTTACTAAGATTATGTTCAACCTGTAAATTTGTAATTTGGAGGAAAAGTGTCACCATAAAAATACTGAATCTTTTAACCCCTAAGCATGGATTTATGTAGATTTGTAATCTCTCTCAGCAACGTTTTGTCATTTTCATTGAACAGCAGTTTTCCCAGCATCAGCACTACTGACACGGTGGGCCAGACAATCCTTTGTTTTGAGGGCTGTCCCATGCATGATAGGATGTTAAGCAGCAACCCTGGCCTCTGTCCACTGGATAGTAGTAGCACCCAAGTTGCGACAGCCAAAAATGTCATCCAACATTATCACATGTCCCCTGAGGGAGGGGGATGAAACGAACTTCCCTCTACTGAGAACCACTAGTACAGAGGCTTTTAAATATCTTTTTTTATATTCATTCCTGGGTATCTGATGTTACTGATGCTATTATAAGCTGCATTGGATTTTGTATTTCATTTACCAATAATCTGTTCTAGATCAGCAAATTTTATAATTTGTCAAATGGTAAATAAAATATTCTAGGCTTTTCAGGCCACATGATCTATTACAACTATACAACTCTGCACCTGTAGTGTAAAAGTAGCCACACATGCAAATAAACGGGTATGGCTGTATTCTAATAAAACCGGAGGCTGGCAAGATTTGGTCCACAGGCCATAGTTTGTCAACCTGCCTATTCCAAATATAAAAATCTGGTTGATTTTTGTGTGCTTACCATGTGTCCCTTACCTTAAATTCACTTATTCATTCTAGTGGTTTTAATATTTCTTTGCATTTTCTATACACAGAATCATGTCACCTTCTGATAATGACATTTTTAGTTCTGCCTTTCCAATCTCTGAATCTTTTATTTTTTCTTGCCTTGTTGGACTGACTAGGACCTCTAGAAGAACACTACATGAAATAAGATACAATTCTGCTTTCACTTTATTCCTTACCTTAAGGGAACAGCCTTCATTATCCCACATTATGTATGCAAGCATTTCATTATCCCACTATTATGTATGCAAGCTTTTCATTTCACTGATCAAATGAGGAAATTCCCTCCTATTCCTTAGTTGTTGATAAATGAGTATCAAATTTTATTGAACACTTCCTCTATATCTTTTGGGACTGCAGCTTTTCTGCTTCATTTTGTTAATGTGGTAAATTACCAATGATTTTCAAATGTTATAACATCTTTGCATTCCTGAGATAAACTTTGTCATTATGTACTAACCTTCTTATGAATTGCTGACTTCCACTGATAAGACTACATTGAGGATTTTTATATGTATGTTCATGGAAATTAGCTGTAATTTTATTTTCTTGTAATTTCACTTACATTTTGGTATCTTATCTTGCCTTCATTACCTGGTTAGGAAGTGTTCTTCTCCTTTACTCTCTCAAAGAGTTTGAAAGATTGGTAAAATTATTTCTTTCCTAAATGGTAGAATTTACCAGTAAAGCAAACAGTCTAGAATTTTCTTTATTTTAAATTACAGTTTCAACTTCTTTAACAGAGTGCTAGTGAGATTATACTTTCTCTTGTATTGGTTTAGGAAACCTGTAGTTTCAAGAAATTTGGCAATTTCATCTAAAATGACAAGTTTGTTGACATAAAATTGTTCACAGTATCTTCACATTATCCTTTTAGGATCTACAGTGATGTCTAATCTTTCATTCTTGATATCAGTATTTGAGTTTCTCCCCCTTGTTTAGTTTTGTTAGAAGATTATTAATTTTATGAAATTTCTTTAAAAGCCAATTTCTGGCTTTATTGATATTATATATATACATACTTTTTTTTTATTAGTTTCTATTTCCTGTTTTAATTTTTTTCTTCTTTCTAGTACTTTTGGGCTAATTTTCTTTCTTTTGTTTTACCCTTCTTAATAAACTGGTAGCTTAGAGCACTGATTTTAAAATATTTTTGTTTTCTTATATATGTGTTTAAGGTATGAGCTAAGCAATGCTTAAGCTCCACTCAAAAATTTTGATATGTTGTGGTTTATGATCATTATATTTTAAAATATCTTCTAATTTCTCCTGTGATTTCTTCTTTAATTCATTAATGATTTTTATGTTTGTTCAACTTCTAATTACTTGTCTATTTTTTCAAGTTATCTTTATTATTAACTCCAAACTTAACTTCTTTGTGGTTTGAGAAAATACCGTGATTTCAATCTTTCTGAATTTAATGTAACTTCTTTTATAGACCAAGATTTGATCTATCCCATTGATTGATCCACACTTACTTAAAAAGAATCTGCTGCTGCTGCTAAGTCACTTCAGTCGTGTCCAAATCTGCGATCCCATAGACAGCAGCCCACCAGGCTCCTCTGTCCCTGGGATTCTCCAGGCAAGAATACTGGAGTGGGTTGCCATTTCCTTCTGTAACACATGCATGCATGCTAAGTCGCTTCAGTCACGTCCAACTCTGTGTGACTCCATGGACGGCAGCCCACCAGGCTCCTCTGTCCATGGGATTATCTAGGCAAGAATACTAGAGTAGGTTGCCATTGCCTTCTCCATGAAAAAAATCTATATTCTGCAATTGTTGGTGTTGGTGTATTATTTTATAAAAGTCACATACACATTTAGGATTGTTACAGCTTTCTGATGAACTGTCCACTGTACTGTTATAAAGAATCCTTCTGTATCTTTGGCAGTACTTCTGACCTTTAAGCAGTTTTGTCTGACTACTTCTGACCTTTAAGCAGTTTTGTCTGACGTTAATTTTTCTAACATACTTTTCTTATCATATAACAGGGTCTTTTTAAAAAATTTATTTTAATTGGAGGCTAATTACTTTACAATATTGTGGTGGTTTTTGCCATACATTCACATGAATCAGCTATGGGTGTACATGTATTCCCTATCCTGACCCTCCCTCCCCGTCCCATCCCTCAGGGTCATCCCAGTGCACTAGCCCTGAGCACCCTGTTTCATGCATTGAACCTGACTGGCAATCTATTTCACATATGATAATATTCATATTTCAATCCTATTCTCTCAAATCATCCCACCCTTGCCTTCTCCCAGAGTCCAAAACTCTGTTCTTTACATCTGTGTCTCTTTCGCTGTCTTGCATATAGGGTCATCGTTACTATCTTTCTAAATTCCATATATATGCATTAATATACTCTATTGGTGTTTTTCTTTCTGACTTACTTTGCTCTGTATAATAGGCTCCAGTTTCATCTGCCTCATTAGAACCTAACAGGGTCTTTTTTTAAAAATTCAGTTTGATGATCTCTGCCTTTTAACCGGAATGTTCAATTCCTTTACACATTACTGAAGTAGGTCTTTTATTTATTTTTGGCCACATCACATGTCATGTGGGATCTTAGTTTCCCCCAACCATGGGTCCCCTGCAGTGGAAACACAAAGTCCTAACTACTGGACTGCCAGGGAATTCCAAAGTAGATCTTTAATAATCCTTAGTCTGTCATTCTTAATGCAGGAAACACTCTCCTGGTTTACACTAACTTTATAAAGTTCATAAGCAAGTTAAGTGTTCATTAAACTCAGTGATTAAAAATTAATCTGTACAAAACACTAGAGACCTAAGAGAATCACTGTCCAGTATGATTTGATTATTTAAGCAGCTAAAATGTATTCATTTGCCTGACTGTTCAGGCAATATACCTCCTCTTGCGCACAAGAGTAGTATGAGAGAAAGCACGCCATGGCTGTTTGCTGCTTCAGTTTATTGAGATAATTAATTTTTCCTAAAGGCCTATGAATTAAAGGCAGTAGTGACCTAATCTTTGCACATAAGAACAATCTGAGTGTCAGCTTAAAAAAATAACATTGTAATTCTACGCACTGCATCATTTCTTTCAAAGTATGAGAGTATCTGTTTCCTCATAATCGTGACAAAACAGAATATATTCAAACTTCTGGGTTTCTGTCAAATTGATAATGAGAAATGGTGTTGTGGTGCTGATTTAATTATCTCACCATAAGCAAGATTTAAGCATCTTTCCATGTTTAAGGGCCATCTGTATTTTTTTCTGAAAAAGGCAAAGTTAGTTCCTAATCTTTATCTATTTTTCTGTTGGGTTGTAGATCTTTATTTTCAGAAGCTGTTTAGATATTACAGATACTAATCCTTCATGATATAAACTGCAAATAAAACTATAAAAAGATGATAATATGTGAAAATTAAAATGGAAAAAATTCCCCCAAACAGCAGTAGAGTAATCCCAATTTATTTAAACGTCCTCTTTACATCAGAATACTAGGCACAGAAAATGAAAACAAGAGGCTTAGATTAAAATCTGGCTTAATTTGTATCAACACAAACTGTATCTGAGTTAATTCTGTTTCTAAAGAACATCTGCCACCTTAATCAATGCTACAGTTTTCCTCCTCCTCATTTAACTATTTCTAAATACTATATATAGTTTTTTAATTAGCCACTCCACAAATTATTCTACCAGTATGGAAATCAAACAATCAAAAATAATTTGCTACTGCAAAAGCTAGTCTACTTATATGGAAAACACAAGTAAAACCTATGTTTTGACATTCAAAGAACAATTAGATAAAAGTATTTATAAGGAATATATTAATGTATTTCACCACCACAAAATACTCTGATCAGAGGAGCAGGATGTGAGGAATAGCAAAAGCAGCATTTACTATGCAGACATTTTGTGTTAGACCCTGTTTCAAATACTTTTATAAATACTGTCATGCAACTTCACAGTAATGTAGAAGGCAAGTACAACAATATAGACGTTAGCTAACTATTCAACTTAGTGAAAGGAATCTCAAAAGGATAAAATAATTTGCAACTGTCCCTTATTTTGAATCCTCAGAATAGGATTCTAATAACATAGGGTATACCTTGATTTAACATGGATAAGTTAACACTGATCTTTCCTTGAGTAGGATTAGGAGGTACATGGACCAAAGTTATTCCACCTATCCAAGAAGTAATTAAATATTTAAATTCTGATTAGAGATGAAAGAACTACCACCCCCAACAAAAATATATAAACTTGAAAAATGTCAAACTTGTGTCAAAAAAAGGGAGTACACTGAATATCAATATATTCCTCACCTAGCTCACCAACTACTAACTTCTCACCACGCCTATCCCATTTTTTTCATTTTTTCATATTGCGATATACAGACTTCTCTTTTCACCTACATATGCCATAATCAATCTGACTCTTCACCCTTCAGTACTAAAGTCATCTCCCTAAAACATATTCTCCTATATGGTTAACCACAATACCATTACCATCTAAGAAAATGAACATCATCCTACATTTAGTCCTCACTCAAAGTTCCTCACTAGTCCCTAAAACATTCTTTATTATCAGCTTTTCCTGAAACTTGGGATCTGACCATATATTATATTTGGATGCTATGTTTCTTCAGTCTTCCCAAGTCTAAAACAGCCCTGCTCCCTCTCTTCTTCACAACACTGAATCCTCTACATAGAAAACCCTAAAGACTCCACCAGAAAATTACTAGAACTAATCAATGATTATAGTAAAGTTGCAGGATATAAAATCAACACACAGAAATCCCTTGCATTCCTATACACTCATAATGAGAAAACAGAAAGAGAAATTAAGGAAACAATTCCATTCACCATTGCAACGGAAAGAATAAAATACTTAGGAATATATCTACCTAAAGAAACTAAAGACCTATATATAGAAAACTATAAAACACTGGTGAAAGAAATCAAAGAGGACACTAATAGATGGAGAAATATACCATGTTCATGGATTGGAAGAATCAATATAGTGAAAATGAGTATACTACCCAAAGCAATTTATAGATTCAATGTAATCCCTATCAAGCTACCAACAGTACTCTTCACAGAGCTAGAACAAATAATTTCACAATTTGTATGGAAATACAAAAAACCTTGAATAGCCAAAGCGATCTTGAGAAAGAAAAATGGAACTGGAGGGATCAACCTACCTGACTTCAGGCTCTACTACAAAGCCACAGTTATCAAGAAGTATGGTACTGGCACAAAGACAGAAATATAGATCAATGGAACAAAATAGAAAGCCCAGAGATAAATCCACGCACATATGGACACCTTATCTTTGACAAAGGAGGCAAGAATATACAATGGATTAAAGACAATCTCTTTAACAAGTGGTGCTGGGAAATCTGGTCAACCACTTGTAAAAGAATGAAACTAGAACACTTTCTAACACCATATACAAAAATAAACTCAAAATGGATTAAAGATCTCAACGTAAGACCAGAAACTATAAAACTCCTAGAGGAGAACATAGGCAAAACACTCTCTGACATACATCACAGCAGGATCCTCTATGACCCACCTCCCAGAATATTGGAAATAAAAGCAAAAATAAACAAATGGGACCTAATTAAACTTAAAAGCTTCTGCACATCAAAGGAAACTATTAGCAAGGTGAAAAGACAGCCTTCAGAATGGGAGAAAATAATAGCAAATGAAGCAACTGACAAACAACTAATCTCAAAAATATACAAGCAACTCCTACAGCTCAACTCCAGAAAAATAAATGACCCAATCAAAAAATGGGCCAAAGATCTAAATAGACATTTCTCCAAAGAAGACATACAGA
>NW_011494852.1:2632206-2671523 GCF_000754665.1 Bison bison bison | reverse complement strand
ATTTCTCCAAAGAAGACATACAGATGGCTAACAAACACATGAAAAGATGCTCAACATCACTCATTATCAGAGAAATGCAAATCAAAACCACTATGAGGTACCATTTCACACCAGTCAGAATGGCTGCGATCCAAAAGTCTACAAATAATAAATACTGGAGAGGGTGTGGAGAAAAGGGAACCCTCTTACACTGTTGGTGGGAATGCAAACTAGTACAGCCACTATGGAGAACAGTGTGGAGATTCCTTAAAAAACTGGAAATAGAACTGCCTTATGATCCAGCAATCCCACTGCTGGACATACACACTGAGGAAACCAGAAGGGAAAGAGACACGTGTACCCCAATGTTCATCGCAGCACTGTTTATAATAGCCAGGACATGGAAGCAACCTAGATGTCCATCAGCAGATGAATGGATAAGAAAGCTGTGGTACATATACACAATGGAGTATTACTCAGCCATTAAAAAGAATACATTTGAATCAGTTCTAATGAGGTGGATGAAACTGGAGCCTATTATACAGAGTGAAGTAAGCCAGAAGGAAAAACACCAATACAGTATACTAACGCATATATATGGAATTTAGAAAGATGGTAACGATAACCCTGTATACGAGACAGCAAAAGAGACACTGATGTATAGAACAGTCTTATGGACTCTGTGGGAGAGGGAGAGGGTGGGAAGATTTGGGAGAATGTTTTATTTTAATTAAAAAAAAAGAGTTTCCTTTTTCTTCTTCTTTTTAAAAGGGGCCTAGATTCCGTTTAGTGGGGAAAAGTATTTAGAAAGCAAGAACTGGGTCTACACATGTCCTTTGCTACTGGGTATCATTGCTTCTAGGCCTTTTCTATGAACAGAATCAGGAAATAATCATTTTTAAAACTTTTAAAAAAAAAAAAAAAAAGTTTTTTAAAACTCAGTTTTAAAAAAATGAGTTCACACCTATACCTCCAATTCACATTCACTACCACAACACTGCTCTTTACCTTTCCCCATTCAATATGTGTATCTCCCTTCTCCAAGGTAAAAATACCGTTTATCAACACCAATATATTATTCATATGCCTTATCCTATTATACATACAAAAAGTAGTTTCAAAATGAACACCACCAATACCACTACCAATTATAAACCCTAAGTCACGTTTTCTAAGAGTTGTATTTCTTCTTTTAAGAGTGTAAAATATCAGTGTAGAAGTTTACTTAATTAATAAAATCTACTAATATACTAATGAGTTTCAAGATAAACTTGAAAACTGGATTTGTGATTCAGTGAAATAAACTGATGAGTGATTATTTCAATGAAATCAATAAAGGTATACTTAAAAGGTAAAATGCACAGCTACAAAAACACAAAAAAGTTCATCTCATTATATCTAGTTGTACATGAGAGCCTTTGTCTTCTAGTCACAAGTAGGACTGTTACTAGCCTAGCCTGTCTATATTTTCTATAGTGTTGTGTATGTTAGTTGCTCAGTTCTGTTCAACTCTATGCAAAGGACTGTAGCACACCAGGCTCTTCTGTCCATGAAATCCTCTAGGCAAGAATACTGGAGTGGATAGCCATTCCCTTCTCCAGGGGATCTTCCCAGTCCAGGGATTGAACCCATGTCTCCTGCATTGCAGGCAGACTCTTTTATGACTAAGACACCAGGGAAGCCCGTAGTGTTGTTTACTTCCTTAACAACAGGATTATCTCCATTTCCCTTTTTGAAAACCCATCCTATTGGAAAAAAATGTTTATTTTAAATGGCTAAAAAAAAAAATTAAAAAAAAAATAAATGGCTATATCTTGTGTAAATTTAAAATAATATTCAATAAAATTTGGTAATTGGATATACCTAGATTTTTAAAAGTTACTATTCTAAGAGATGGCCTTTATAGAACCACTAATCATTAAGGACCAAAGTCTTCAAAATAACAGGTTACAAAAGGAAGATCAAACAATGTCTGAAAACTTGTGGAAGGTTTTATACATCTTTATGATAAAGACAGGAAAATTACAAAAAAGAAAGAAAGGAAAAAAGCACAACATACCAACACCAACAGCCCCAAACTGCTGTCCAACTAATGAACTTGGACTGAACTGACTGTACGTTGGCATCCTGCCAAAAGGTCCATAGGAGCCCACTGACTGGAATGAAGAAGTAGATGAACCTAGTGAAGACTGAAGAAAAGATTATGGGTTAATTTATCAGGCTCTAAACAATATATACATAATGGAAATAAATTTGCATATTTACAGTTTAAAGAAAACTATTAAATTATAATTACTAGACACAGAAGCAATTATAACAACTTGCAACATGCACTTAATGTTATAACAGTTGAATAATCTGACTGCAATATTTGATTTTGTCAATTATACTTAATGTGATTTATAAATACTTTTTTCTACAATGAACTCCTCTTTTAGGTTTCATTTTAGAGCAGATTTAGGAAAGAACCAAAGAAAAGTTACCTGAGTAAGTAAATGAACTTTGTTTAAAGAAAGAATATGAGAAAAATCAAATTTGGTTATATCAACAGTACTAAGTTTCAGTCTTGTAAGATATTTCACTTTTGATTTTACTCTTCTTTTCAATCGTTAGAGGTATACTATTACATTTACAGGAAAGAGACTATCCCATACAAAATCATTTACTATTTATACTTTAAATATAGTTATTATTATGCTGGGGCTTCCCTGGTGGCTCAGACAGTAAAGAACCGGCCTGCAACGCAGGAGACCCAGACTTGATCCCTGAGTTGGAACAGGGCCTGGAGAAGATTCCTTGTTCAGTGCAGGCAACTATTTACACGAGAACATGCCTTTTCTCCCTGCATTAAAGAAGTTTGCATTTTCTCAGGGATCTTCAGTTGTGGCATGTAGGATCTTCATTGCGGTTTGTAGGATCTAGATCCCTGACCAGGGATCGAACTCAAGCCCCCTGACCTGGGAGTGTGAAGTCTCAGCCACTGGACCACCATGGAAGTCCCAGCCATTTCTTAATAAAAAGCTTATCTTGTATTCAGAAAAAACAGTAAATAAATGTTAAAAGGTACTTTTTCTCTCCCCCCCTCCCATTTTAATTTTACACAGCACTTAATATTTTCTTTAGGAGCGTTCATTAGGTATTTCCTTTTAAAAGCTGGAAAGTACATTCTCTGCAAGATAATGCATATACATTTTGTGTGTTTTTAACAATCAGTTTTGTGAAAAACTAAGATTTTTATCACTCTCAGCATAAAAGAGTAAGTTAAAAAAGCCAACAAGCATAATTTAGTGCAAATTACCAAAGGCTTCTGACAGAAAAAAAGTTGGAAAGAAAATGGATTCAGAAGGAAAGTCACATGGGGGCAACAAAGCTTTCAATCAGTTATGCCCACAACTAAAAATACTCTTATGTTAACCTGTCTCCTGTGCTGCTGCTATAGTAGAAATCCAGAGTTTCTATGTATTTCCAATTAACATATAAACGGGTACTATAATGAACATCCTCTTTAACTCATAATTTGCAATCTATTAGACATCACATGTTTCTGTTTTTAATAAAATACACAAATTTTGAAATTTCTCTTAATGAGAAGCCTTAGGATCTTCTTTTTAATACTTTATTACAGAATCGAATAATATATCTGTATATGTTAAAATCCTTTTGTGTTTGTGCTGACTATGTAACACTCCATGTACACTATACAAACATATAACGTGATTCAGCATTTTTCTCATTAAACCTAGTAACATACCTAAGAGTAGCCACTATCACCCTGGTTTGTAAAATGAACCACGTATGAATAATATAATATATAATAATAGAATATATGTGAATAATATAGTGGAATGGATCCTGGATTCTGGAGGCAGAATGCCTGGGTCTGTTCAAATTATGACTCTAATTCAATTTCCTCACTTATAAAAAAAGAGAATAACTATAGTACCAAGCTCAGAGAGTGTTGTGAGGTTTGCCTTATTATATGTGCAGTGCTTTTAACAGTGCTTCTCATAAACTCAGAACTCAATAAACATTAGCTACTTTGTTGCTGCAATCAGAGAATTCTTATGATAAAAATTAATTCCTGGGTTTCTCTGGTGATCCAGCGGTAAAGATTCCAGGCTTCCACATGGGAACTAAGATTCCACATGCTGTGTGGCCCAGCCCAAGAAAAAGAAAAAAAAAGAAAAATCCCTCAGCTATTTCTTACTCTATTTAGTTGCGATTTATCATCTAAAGAGAGAAACCTGGATGAGAACATTACCCAGGTATTCTGGGTATCTAGGTAACTAGAAAATGGTAATAAGCTACATGAATGTTCAATAGAGAAAACTTAAAAGACTAAAACAAGGAGGTAAAATCCAAGGCTAGTTATGTGTATGAAATTTATTTGTACTCCAAGACAGATTTACAATGTTACCTGAACAATAGCTGGGTCCTGAGGCAAAGAACATTGTGGTTTTGGCGGCTCACAAACAGTAAGGTCTTTAATATCACTCCCACGGAATATTATGTATTCAAAGACTTCATCTCGAGGTGGTATTGGACGATCTGTTGGTCTGTCTTCTGTACCAAAGGAGCGAACTGGTAAGAAAACAGAGGATATGAGATAGGTGTCTACTCACTGTATTCAGGTAGCGCCTCTTACAGTGCACTGTTTCCAGTACTAAGGAGCAGTCCTTAAACGTCTTCCATGAGAAAGTATTCATTAATTTGTTGCTAAAGTAAATTTTTAAAAGTGGAAAAGAAAGTGGGTTTTGCATAGAGTTACATGTATTCAATTTAAAAGACTATCAGTATTATGAATATTGTATTAGAAAGTATTGTGTTCTTTCTACATTGTCACTTACTTATATCTTTGGTGGTTGTGGTAAGAGGTGCTAAAAAAAGCCCTTTCATTGTTGATTTATTTTTAATGTCCCCATTCAGCAAAATAAAAAAACTGGCAACTTGTGTGTTTTGTGTGTGTGTGTGTGTGTATAGTGAATCTTCACTGAGTGAAGATTTTCCCAATCTACAAAAATCCCAAAGTCTGGGGAAACTGAGCTTCAGGTTTAAGATAAGACAATGAAAAGAATATCTTCCTTGGTTAGTAGTACGTCCTCTAGAAACCAAGTAAAGCCTCTGTCAGCTACTCGGCTCCATGGGACAGCCTGAAATGCCCTAGTTACCTAAAATATCTACCTCGTAATTAAATCTGACTATTCTAACACTCAGGGTGGCATTATTCAAAGTTGAACTGTGACCAGCTGTTTCAGGGTAAACTAGCTAAAAAAAAAGATTCTGGAATCCACTGACTCAGATTTTCTGTGAAGAGGATACAGAAATCTATATCTATATTTTAAATCAATTCCTCAAAAGTTTCTTATCAATACTACAGTTTCAGGTTCACTATCTGAGGAGACTTCTGAAAATGTTGACATCCCCACAGAAGCTCCAAATAAGAAAGTTTGCCATATCAGATATTATTCATTTAAAGAGTATCCTAGAGGAAGCAAATCCCTTAACACTGTGCAAGGTTTTATATTTCTCTGCAGAACTTATCCACAGCTAGACTGAAGATACATATTTCAGCTTAAATGCCTTTTTTTAATCCTAAAAATTTTTTGAGGTACTCATGAGACTTTCAGGAAAAGATGATGGCATCTGTAGGTTTGCAAATGACTATTCTGCCCTATAACTAAAGAAAATTAAAAAGTTAAAATACCCCTAAACCAAGAAAATACCTCAAACCTATGCCATAAAACTTTATTAAAAAGTATCATGCAGATATTTTTTGAGTTAGTCCACTCTGGAAGGCCAAATCCAGTATCCATATATAGCATGCTGAGAAATTTTCCCAGGCATACTCCAACTTGATGGATGGGGACACAGATGTGATAAAGGAAAAGATGTAGAATGTCAGAGCTGAAGCTCCCCTCCCTCTCTGGTGGCCAAACAATACTGTATCAGGGCAGAAGTAACAGACATGGTTTTACGTTTTGTCCTTTAACCAAAAAGAAAGCTAGGAAAATTACAAGCGGATCAATCTCACTCCTAAACTCAGCACCAGCACTATTACCACCATACAAAGTTTTATAAAGTCCCAGACCTCCAAGGTAACAAATCAGCTCATCCTGAAGCTGCGGGCAGGTGGGGTGGGGTTAAAGGTCTTCCATCTATAAAACCAAAGAGAAGCTCTATTAGGCTATCCAAGGCATAACAAAACCATTCAAATGATATCCATATATCCAAAAGAAAGATGAAACAAGAAAATTTCAGAAAGAACTGCTTTATATTCTTAAGAAAAATAAAACTCACATACTGAAAACACATAGAGTTAAAGAAAGAAAAAAGAGGTAAGACAAATATAGGTGCAGAATAAACCTAACAACAAGAACAGTCTATGAGAAAGACAACAGAACAAGTAAGACAAAATGCAACTAAAGATAACAAATTTCCTGACATAAGGACCTAAATATGATGAGAAGGTTTCACTGTATTTCCAGAAAAAAAAAAAAAAAAAAAGAACTTTAGTGCACTATAAGCCATACAGACTTATCCTTTGCTACATCAAAATAAAGAACTCACAGAGACAATGGCATTAAAAAATAAAGAGATGGACAATAAAATCATTTAAACATATTAATGTATGTGACAATTTACCAAGGTGCTAGTGTGCATGCGCGTTCAGTCACTCGGTCATGTCCAACGCTTTGCGACCCCATGCCTGCCAGGTTCCTTTGTCCATATAATTTTCCAAGAAAGAATATCGGAGTGGTTGCCATTTCCTACTCCATTCCCCACTCAGGGATAGAACCCATGACTCCTGCATTGGCAGGCGGATTCTTTACCACTGAAGGTGCTAGGATAGAATGTAAATTTAATAGTTCTGAAAAACATTACAAAGTTACAAAGTGTTAGAAAAGTTAAGTGATGTTGCTCAGTCCTGTCTGACTCTTTGCCACCCGATGGACTGTAGACGAACAGGCTTCTTCGTCCATGGGCTGTTAAGATGGTATCTATTTCACACTCTATTCTCACAAAAATTGGGAGATGAAAATAAGAAGCAAAGGAAACATGAAAGGAAATTCATAAATGAATACTCTCAACTTTTACAATAAGGAGTTACCTAATAAAAGATTGGGGGAAGTTGATAAATTCACATACATTGGCTTAAAAATTTGTTATCTGCACTCCTAAAGATAACCCACAATAGAGTTGAAAATTAAAAGCATACTTTCCAAAATACGGTATGAAGACAATCTCTATCATACAGCAGGAGAGTCAAAGCAAAAAATTATGGCAACAGACACCATGAAGAATGATTTGCACACACTAAGAGTTTGAGAAACAGGTTCTAATGATAGAGACTATCTGATCAGATTTAATGTTTTCAAGACAGTTCTTGTAGTATTATAAAGAATAACTTAATTAGAACAGCAATCAGAAGAGTATACATGTCTGGAAGATAACAGAACAAATGAGAGGTAGTGAAGGCTGAAACCTGGATGCTAAGAGCAGAAAGAGAAAGCAGGACAAGAACAGAAAAAGTAGAAAATTACCAGTAGTATTCTGCTACAAATAATTTTAATACATGAATTAGCTCATGTGCAACTGGCTAATAAGGGAATTACGTCAGTACAGTCAGAAATCACATTGTTTCATTCCTAATTTATTATAACGTGCTATTTTATTTTATTTATCGTATTTTAGGGAGCAGTGGCTAAACATAGAAAACCACATAGGAACAGTATATGATTCCCACTCACCCCAAGTTTCCTCCTGGCTCAGTAACCAGTCCTTTCTGTGTGGTTCTTCCTGATCCTGAGGCACTCTTTCCTTGCCTCCAAGTAGCAGACTCAGCTCTTTGTTATACTTTCTTCCATCATGCTACCTTACTTTTTTTCCCTTTCAAACTGGCAGACAACTCCATTGTTAGGTATACTTCACCAGCAATTTTGTTAATGTTATCTATTAATTCAATTCTTTTTCTTTTTGGTCGCATCACCGGGCTTGCAGCATCTTAGTTCTCTAAGCAGTGATTGGACCCAGGCCTCAGCATTGAAAGCGCCAGGTCCTAACCACTGGACTACCAGAGAATTTCCGATTTTTCTTAATTGCATTGTTGTTTAGTTGCTAAGTCATGTCCAACTCTTTTGCAACCCCATGGACTCTAGCCCATCAGATTCACTGTGGTAAGAATACACCACATGAGATCTACCCTCTTAACAAAATTTTAAATGTACATCACAGTATTGTTAATTACAAACAAAATTACAGCAGAGCTCTACAACTTTATCACCTTGCTTAAAAACTTTTTGCCCATTGAACCACAACGCATCTTTTTCCCGTACCCCTAGCAACCACCATTCTCCAGTATTTTTCCTTCTGTGACTTGGAAGATAAAATGAAAAAGGAAGCACAAGGTCAGTTTGGAAGTTATTGGGCAAGTGATGGTGAAAAGGTACTTAAGGTCAAAATATAACATGATTTATTAAATGTAATTTCTTACTCAGAATCTACAACTCTGTCCACATTTTTTTTTTCCAAAATAGACTGCTATATTATTTGTAACATCAAAAAGTTAGGTAAACATACAACAACATTAAACATGCTATTCATGAGGCAGATTATAAAACTATTAATTTCAAAAGATTACAACTATTTAAAATAAATACATAGGCGTGAGGGGCATCATGCAAGATGGTGGAGTAAGAAGATCCAGGAATGGTCCCTCTACCCAAATAACTACTGGGCTGGCAAACGATCTGAACAAACCATTTTGGAATTATGGAATCTAACCAGATGCCTGTAAAATCCAAGTGAGCATCTAATGAAGAAAGAGGTCGCTAACTTTTGGTGAATTCTGGCATTTTGCAGAGTGGCTAGCTATTACCATTCATCATCTCCCATCTCTGTAAAAGGTAGCTATGCGGACAGTCGCCCATGTTCCTGGCTAGCTTGCTGGTGCCATGTGGGGAACAGGGATATTGTCCTCCAAAAATTTAGGGTTGTATGCTATGATCTACCTAAAAATTCACTGAGAAGCCAGCCAGAGAGGCTGACCATTTTTTTAACCCTCAAGGGCAGGGCAAAACTGACTTCCTCAGTAACACTGGAGAAGGCATTTAAAAGATTTAGAATATCTTTTCTCCCCCTCAACAACAGCAGAATGCACATTACTTTACATTGCACATAGAACATTCTTCACAACAGACCAAATTTTAGGCCAAACCAACTCTCAATAAATGAAAAGGATCGAATTTTATCAAGTATCCTCTCTGACTAAAATGGAAATAAGGCTAGAAAGTAGTAATAGAAGAGAAATTAGAAAATCACAAGTATTTGGAAATTAAACAACTGACTCATAAAGAACCAATAAGACAAAAAAGATACCATTAGGGAAACTAAGAAAAAATTTGTATGGCTGATTCATGTTGAGGTTTGACAAAAAACAACAAAATTCTGTAAAGCAATCAACCTTCAATTAAAAAATAAAGAAAAAACTTGAAGACAAATGAAAAAGAAAACACCACCTGCCAATATTAGGGGATATAAAGAATGCCATACTCAAGAAAGAAATTTATAATTATAAATGCTATATTTTAAAAATCTCAAATCATCTATTAAGAAACTAGAGGAATTTGCCTGTGGTCCAGTGGCTAAGACTCTGTGCCCTCAATGCAGGGGGCCCAGGTTTGATCCCTGGTCAGGGAACTAGAACCCACAGGCCACAACTAAGAGTTTGCATGCTGCAACTAAAGATGGAAGAAACCGAGTGTTGCAACTAAAACCCAGTGCACTCAAAGAAAGGAGAACAAAAAGAAGAAAGAAATCAGAAAAAGAGCAAACTAAGCCCAAATCCAGCAGACAGAAGGAAATAATAATACTGAATTCAACCCAAGATAAACAACACAGCAAACAGAGACACAGAATCATTAAAACCAAAAGTTGGTTCTTTGAAAAGATCAACAAAATAGACAAAACTTTAGCTAGTCTGCTGCTGCTAAGCTGCTTCAGTCGTGTCCGATTCTGTGTGACCCCATAGACGGCAGCCCACCAGGCTCCCCCGTCCCTGGGATTCTAGTCTAGACTAAGGAAAAAGATGGGGAAATGTAAATAACTAAAGTCAAATGAAAGCAAGAACATTACTACCAATCTTACACAGACTAAAAAACTTATAGGAGAATACTATGAACAATTGTATGCCAACAAAATAGATAATCTAGACAAAAAAGAAAAATTTCCAAAAATATACAAATAACCAAAACTGACTCAAGAAGAAACAGAAAATCTCAACAGATCTTTAACAAGTCCAACAAGAGACTGGGCTGGTAGTCAAAACCCTCCAAAGAACCAGGACCATACTTCACTGGTGATACCAAGTTTCACTGGTGAATTTTACTGAACATTTTAAGAATTAACATCAATCCTATTCAAACTCCTCCAAAAAACAGAAGAAAAAGGAATATTTCCTGACACATTCTATGAGGCCAGCATTATCTTGATACCAAGGTTAGACAAAGTTTCCGTAAGAAAACTACATGAAAATCTCTTAAGAATACAGACACAAAAATCCTCAACAAAATACTGGCAGACTGAATCAAACAGTACATCAAAGGGACTATACTTCATGACAGTATAGTCCCTCTGACTAACTGTGCTGGCTAGGCCTTCTAATACATTGCTGTGTAACAGTGGTGGAAGTGGACAACCTTGTCCTGTTTCTGTTCCTAGGGGAATGTTTTCTCTTTCACCACTGAACATGATGATGCTGGCTATCATGGAGTAGACTCCTGAAAGTCCCTTGGACTGCAAGGAGATCAAACCTCTATCCATGGAATTCTCCAGGCAAGAATACTGGAGTGGGTAGCCATTCTCTTCTCCAGGGGACGTTCCCAAGCCAGGGACTGAAGCTGGGTCTCCTGCACTGCAGGCAGATTTTTAACCATCTAAGCCACCAGAGTGAAAGTGAAGTCACTCAGTCGTGTCCCACTCTTAGTGACTCCATGGACTGTAGCCTACCAGGCTCCTCTGTCCATGGGGTTTTCCAGGCAAGACTACTGGAGTGGGCTGCCATTTCTTTCTCCAGGGGATCTTCCCAACCCAGGGATCAAACCCGGGTCTCCCACATTGCAGACAGGCGCTTTACCATCTGAGCCACCAAGGAAGCCCATATAAATAGGTTCTCATCTCTAGCTTCTGACCAGAGCTCCAAAATTTGTTTTTTCTTAAAAGATAAATGTACTAAGGGCATCTTATGTTCTAATGTTTGGTCTTTGACCCTGGTTTCTGACACAGAGCTCCTAAATCTCTTGGAATTTCCTGAGTGATATCAGAGCATCACCCAGGAATTATGGATGGAGGTTTGTCACACAGTGGGAGAAGGCAATGGCACCCCACTCCAGTACTCTTGCCTGGAAAATCCATGGATGGAGGAGCCTGGTAGGCTGTAGTCCATGGGGTCGCTACAAGTCAGACACGACTGAGCGACTTCACTTTCACTTTTCACTTTCATGCATTGGAGAAGGAAATGGCAACCCACTCCAGTGTTCTTGCCTGGAGAATCCCAGGGACAGGGAAGCCTGGTGGGCTGCAGTCTATGGGGTCGCACAGAGTTGGACACGACTGAAGCGACTTAGCAGTAGCAGCAGCAACAGGAGGCGGTGACCAAAACCATCCCCACAAAGAAGAAATGCAAAAAAGCAAAATGGTTGTCTGAAGAGGCCTTACAAATAGCTTAGAAAAGAGAAGCGAAAGGCAAAGGAGAAAAGGAAAGATATAACCATCTGAATACAGATTTCAAAAGAACAGCAAGGAGAGATAAGAAAGGCTTCCTCAGCAATCAGCAAAGAAATAGAGGAAAACACTAGAGATCTCTTCAAGAAAATAAGAGATAACAAGGCAACATTTAATGCAAAGATGGGCACAATAAAGGACAGAAATGGTATGGATCTAACAGGAACAGAGATATTAAGAAGAAGTGGCAAGAATACACAAAGTGTGTTAGTCGCTCAGTCGTGTCCAACACTTTGTGACCCCATGGACTGTAGACCACCAGGCTCCTCTGTCTATGGAGTTCTCCAGGCAAGAATACTGGAGTGGGTGCCATTTCCTTCTCCAGGGGACCTACCTGACCCAGGGGTTGAACCCAGCTCTCCTGCACTGCAGGCACATTCTATACCATCTGAGCAACCAGGGAAGCCCCCAATGTATCTGGTATAATGGAAGACTATTTAGCCATAAAAAGGAATTAAATTCTGAAATACAATACAATATGATGAATCTTAAAAACACACTAAGTAAAAGAAGTCCATCACCAAAGATCTCATATTATGATTCCATTTATCTGGAGTCAGAAAATCCACTGAAATAGAAAGCACATTAGTGGCCACCAGGGGCTGGGGAAGGGGAAATGAGAAATTAAAGTAAGTGTCCTTCAAACTGTGGGCAGAACACAGAAGAACTATACAAAAAAAGATCTTCATGACCCAGATAACCAAGATGGAGTGATCACTCACCTAGAGCCAGACATCCTGGAATGTGAAATTAAGTGGGTCTTAGGAAGCATTCCTATGAACAAAGCTAGTGGGAGTGATGGAATTCCAACTGAGCTATTTCAAATCCTAAAAGATGATGTTGTGAAAGTGCTGCACTCAATATGCCAGCAAATTTGGAAAACTCAGCAGTGGCCACAGGACTGGAAAAGGTCAGTTTTCATTCCAATCCCAAAGAAAGGCAATGTCAAAGAGTGCTCAACTACAGTATAATTGCACTCATCTCCCATGTTAGCAAAGTAATGCTCAAAATTCTCCAAGCAAGTCTTCAACAGTATGTGAACCATGAACTTTCAGATGTCCAAGATGGATTTAGAAAAGGCAGAGAAAAAGGCCAACATCCGTTGATCATAGAAAAAGCAAGAGAATTCCAGAAAAATATCTACTTCTGCTTTATTGACTATGCCAAAGCCTTTGACTGTGTGGATCACAACAAACTGTGGAAAATTCTGAAAGAGATGGGAATACCAGACCACCTGACCTGCCTCCTGAGAAATCTGAATGCAGGTCAAGAAGCAACAGTTAGAACTGGACATGAAACAATGGGCCAGTTCCAAATTAGGAAAGGAGTATGTTAAGGTTGTATACTGTTACCTTGTTTATTTAACTTATATGCAGAGTACATCATGAGAAACGCTGGACTGGATGAAGCACAAGCTGGAATCAAGACTGTAGGGAAAAATATCAATAACCTCAGATACACAGATTACACCACCCTTACAGCAGAAAGTGAAGAGGAACTAAAGAGCCTCTTAATGAAAGTAAAAGAGGAAAGTGAAAAGGCTAGCTTAAAACTCAACATTCAAAAAATGAAGATTATGGAATCCGGTCCCATCACTTCATGGCAAATAGATGGGGAAACAGTGACAGACTATTTTCTCGGGCTCCAAAATCACCGCAGATGGTGACTGCAGCCACGCAATTAAAAGATGCTTGCTCCTGGGAAGAAAAGCTATGACCAACCTAGTCAGCATACTAAAAAGCAGAGACATTACTTTGCCAACAAAGGTCCATCTAGTCAAAGGTATTATTTCTCCAGTAGTCATGTATGGATGTGAGAGTTGGACCACAAAGAAAGCTGAACACCAAAGAATTGATGCTTTTGAACTATGGGGTTGGAGAAGACTCCTGAGAGTCCCCTGGACAGCAAGGAGATCAAACTATTCAATCCTAAAGGAAATCGGCCCTGAATGTTCTTTGGAAGAACTGATGTTGAAGCTCCAATACTTTGGCCACCTGATGAGAAGAGCTGACTTGTCTTCTGGAAAAGACCCTGATGCTGGGAAAGATTGAAGGCAGGAAGAGAAGGGGACGACAGAGGATGAGATGGTTGGATTGCATCACTAACTCAATGGACATGAATTTGAGTAAACTCTGGGAGTTGGAAATGGACAGGGAGGCCTGGTGTGCTGCAGTCCATTGGGTCTCAAAGAGTTGGACAACTGAGTGACTAAACTGAACTGATGGCTACACAACACTGTGACTGGATTAAATCATACATTTTATGATGGTTAATTTTATGTTATTTGAATTTTACTTCAATAACACACATAGTGACTTCCCTGGCAGTCCTGCACTTCCACTGCAGGGGTACAGGTTCCATTCCAGGTCTCCCAGGAACTAAGGTCCCACATGCCTTGAGGTGAGGCAAAAACCAAAAATGAAACACACACACACACCCCCCTACAAATATAGCAGTAAGAGAAAACACAAAATGACAGTAAATAGTTGGAATAGAATGCTGAAACTAGGAGTAGTTGTCCTCTATACTCTTAACTTCACATTGTTACACTGCTTTAGTAAGTATTCTAGTTTTTCTTATTTCCCAAAATAGAAAAGTCCACATTTTAGGCTACCTTTCAAAAGAGTGGGAAGTAGGGAAAGTATTTTTTCCTGTATTAGTCTTAAAAGAATATAATCAATTCCCTACTTCTGGCTACAAATAGCAAAGATTTATTAATAGAAATGCATCCCATGATACTATTTTTTAATAAAAAAAGAAATAAGGTCAAAGTTCTGGCAAAATCATTTATCTAAAATATCTCTATCTCTGAAGCTGAAGTGAATTTGCTCAGTCGTGTCTTTGCGACCCCACGGACTGTAGCCTACCAGGCTCCTCCATCCGTGGGTTTTCCAGGAATAGGTAGCCATTTCCTTCTCCAGGGGATCTTCCTGACCCAGGGATCGAACCCAGGTCTCCCGTGTTGTAGGCAGACTCTTTACCATCTGAGCCACTCTATCTTTAGATCATGGCAAACTCAAACATACACTAATGTTAAACTTGGTTCACAGTGTATTAATTACCCACATATGTGCATACTCAGTCGCTGAACTGTGTCCCCATGGACTGCAGCCGGCCAGGCTCCTCTGTCCACGGGATTTCCTAGGCAAGAATTCTAGAATGGGTTGCCATTTTCCTTTTCCAGGGGATCTTCCCGACGCAAAGTTAGAACTCACTTCTCCTGCATTAGTAGGCAGGTTCTTTACCTCTTGGCCACCAGGGGAAGACCCTTAATACCCACACATATAGTCAAAGTACACAACAAGAGGGAAGAGCTGTAGTGACCAAATTCCCAATACAGTATCTCCATTATAAAATACCAAAGCTTTGTTAAGTTTAAATATGATAAATATACCCATAGTTAAATGTAGTTGGCACCATCAAAATAACACTAATATTTCCCAAAAGCCTTAACTTTTGGACACAAACTAAAAATTATAAATTAGGCTCTGATACTGATTGATAAATAAGAAAAACAAGTCTCCTGAATACTAAAATGTGAGAGCAATAAACAAAAGGCTGATTATTCAAGAAATGTCCAAAAGTAAGTTGGGAAACTAAGTTCAAATGGAAATCCATAATAACATTTATGAAGTAGTCTTAAAAGTAAAACTCCTCTCAAGTATCAATTACAAGACCTGGTCCCAATCACTTATCTGAATGTGAGTTCAAACCAAGCTCATCATTCTCCATATACAGACCAAGTTTTCTGTCCTCCACCAAAGTGCCTCTCCACACGTGACCTATCCTAAATTTCAGCTTAGATACTACTTATATTCATCATAGTTCTGCAGAGAAACAGAACCAACAGAATGCACATATATAGACACAGAGAGATTTAAGAAATTGGCTCCCATGAAAATCCAAAATGTGCAGATTAGGCCAGCAGGCTGGAGACCTGGAGAAGAGTTGCAGTTTGAGTCCAAAGGTGGTTTGCTGGTAGAATTCTTTCCTCCTGGCTCAGAGGAGGTCAGTCTTTGTTCTATTAGGACCTTCAACCTGACTGGATGAGGCCCACCCACATCCCACATCATGGGGGAGCAAAGATGCTTTACTTAAAGTACAATAATTTAAATATTAATCTGGTTAAAAAAAAAAAAACCTTCAGAAACATCCAGAATATATGACTAAATATCTGGGCACTGTGGCCTGGCTACGAGTGGGCTTCCCTTATGGCTCAGAGGGTAAAGAATCCATCCACAATGCAGGAGACCTGGGTTCGATCCCTGGGTTGGGAAGATTCCCTGGAGGAGGGCATGGCAACCCACTCTAGTATTCTTGCCTGGAGAATCCCCATGGACAGAGGAGCCTGGCGGGCTACAGTCCATGGGGTCGCAAAAAGTCAGAATGCCTGCACAACTAAGCTCACAGTGGCCCAGGCAAAGTGACCTAACACTAGCCATCACACAACTCTACCAGTAATTCCCAGGTGTTGGTAACATATTCTTCCTTTAAAAATCATACAGCATTCTACCACTGTATATAGTGACCTCTTTTAAAATCAAAAGATCTTCAGGACAAAGATTTGTATCCTTGCAATTAACACAAGTAGCTAACACAGTGCCTTAAATAGTGCTGACATCTGAATATTTCTTGAATAAATTTCAGAGTGGAAAAAGCTATTAAGTAAGCTATTTCCAAAATTACTAAGCACTGTTTAATACCAAAGGAACTGAATTAAACCACACAATAAACCTACTTAGAATAAAATGGGAAAATGACTATTTACAGCAAAAAGAAATAACAGCTGGACATCAACAGGATGGGAAAACAGAAAGCATAGCACATGGATTAAAAAAAAAACCCCAGCATATAAGCATCAAATGGGGTTGGGGGAAAGTGCTGAAGAGCTACATTTGGGGGCTTCCCTGGTGGTCCAGTGGTTATGAATCTGCCTTACAATGCAAGGGACACCAGTTCAATCCCTGATCCGGGAAGATGCCACATGCCATGGAGCAACTAAGCCCATATGCTCAGAGTCCATGCTCCACAAGAGAACAGCCTCTGCTCATCGCAACTAGAGAAAGTCCATGTGTAACAACAAAGACCCATCACAACAGCTAAGGTAAAATAAATAAATTTAAAAACAAACAAACAAAAAGCTCCACTTGGTATTTCTATTTTCCTTACATTTATCTTTAAGTACAGTTCTTAGTGCATAGCCAGTATGCTATACAAACTCTTGCTGAAACTATTTGAGATACCACATATTTGGAATAAGCTGTTATATAAGGGTTTAACACAAGGTTTAATTAAATATTAAAAGATCTTCATTTATCAAACTATCTCTTCTACAACACAGTACCCACAGACCCTGAGAGCAGGATAGTGGTAAGTGGGCTCCGGGTTTGTTTTTTTTTAACTTGGGTGGGGAGATTTATTTATTTATTTATTTTTTTTTTTGGGGGGGGAGATTTAAAATATAAGATTTCACAGGGCTGCTCTTTGAAATCACGTCACAGCTTGTAACTGCAAACCTCCACTTTTGGCACACCTTGTACTCTCTGCTTTGGTCCATTCTTCACCCGTATCCACACTACTTTCTGTTAGGGTCTAATACTGCGCTAAATAAAACCATCTGTCTCCAGCCTCTGTAATCCTTTCCTGTACGTACTTCAGACCTGTCCTCCCCAACAGTGACTTTACTATTGACCTCTCTGCAGTATTCTCAATCTCCTCAGGGTCACATGCCAGTCACTGGTGACTCTAAGATAACAGACTTCATGGCCCACATAACTTTCCTCTCACCTTTTCAAACATATTCTTAAAACCAACTCCTTTATCACTTAATTCTAAAAGTGAAAGTAAACTCCTCTTTGACTAAAATGACTCCAAATAATCTCGTCCTTTTCATTAATACATTTCATATCTTCACTCATTTTCTCCCCTCTTCCTCATAGTTTTGGGGGAAGAAAGACTTCTACATTTCTTTCAGTCCAATGTCACCTTCCATGATTATAGATTTGAGACCCTGCAACTTCACTTGCTTCCTCCCAGTGGATTATTAATATGTGCAGATTTACTCAAGACATACCTTTCTTTGTTCAACCATTAGCATTTCAGATTGAGTACAAGAAAATAATGACTAGCCTAAGAATTTAGAAAGAGTGCCAAGAAGAAAGAATTATAAAACCAAAAGGCACTTTGATAATTTAGATGGTGATACAAAACAGCAGCAGCGGTAATGCAAAACACAACAATAGGACTTTTTTGAAATGGCAACAGGAGAGATCCTGAAACAGTTCTGTAAAGCATAGGACAGCAAAAGTAAATACTTATTGTTAATACTTATTACTTATTAATACTAATCTGAGAGAATAAAATGTCAATACATACCATCTTCATTTATCATAGTGTCCTTTCCTGTAAAACGTCAAGTTCAACCACACATTTTCTGACGGAGACTTCAGAAATAATAATCCTTCATATTATCAACAGTTAATTTGTTAAGCACAAAGGACATAAGGAGGGAAAGATGTTGAAAAATAGTCTATAGTGAAAAATAAGAAAAGTCTGCTAAGCACAAAAAGAAAACAGAAGATAAACTGCAAATACAGAAGATGCAATATAGTTTCTGACTAGGGTAACTGGGGAAGGCTTTGAAGGGGTGAGGATGCTCAAGTAGCATCTAGAAGGATAAATGTGATTCCCTCTTGTTCCTTTCCTAATTTTGGTGGATAGGAATCATTATAGGTACTATCATTCAATACTGTCAGCTCAAATTGTCCCTCACTCACAATTTTTGCACAATGCTGTCAGCATAAACATCCTACAGCTGGACTCTGACAAATCACTTCATTGGCTAAAAACTTTCCAGGGATCCTTACAATCCACCTGATAGCTCAGTTGGTAAAGAATCCACCTGCTATGTAGGAGACATGGGTTTGATCCCTGGGTTGGGAAGATTCCCTGGAGGAGGGAACAGCTACTCACTCCAGTATTCTGGCCTGGAGAATTCCATGGACTGCAGAGTCCATGGGGTCAAAGAGAGTTGGACACGCCTGAGCGACTTTCACTTTCACTTTACAACCCACCAAGAAAACTCAGACTTGTTATTGTGCTATTCAAATTACAAACTGAATAAACTAAGATAAATGTAGCAGGGGAAGAAAAATAAAAGGGGAGGGAGGGGCTGGAGTCTGTTATTTGACACATTTTCACTGGGACCTTCCAGAGCTGTTGGTTCTCTTTCCTTTGTGACTTTGGTTCACTTTCCCAACAGACTGCAAAACTCCCCATGACCTAGGACTGGAGACTTTTTCCTAGACATCCTCTTCCTGTGGCTAACTGTGACTATCTGTCAGGCCCTACCTTAGCTGCTGGGTCCTCAAGAACCCTGTCTCTGGCTCTTTGGTTTCCTAGCACATAGCACAGTGTTTAACATGTAGTCGTAAAAGGTACTCAGCAATTCTCCTGAATGGATGTAATAAGCCCCAGGCATGTGCAAGCTTCCCTTATGCTCCCTGTGCTCCATGATGTCTTTGGTGTGGTAGGTACCTCTGCTCCTAAATGTGCTGAGGTTTCTCCATAATCTCTAGTTTAACCTCACCAGAGTACCAGGATCGAAGAAAAGTAGCTATTCATCCAGATGTGGGAAATGCAAAAGAGGCTTTGGAAATCTGACCACTGTTGAAACAAATTTCAAGTTAATCTTCCAGTTCTGACCTCTATCTTCACCCAATTACTATAGTCCTTGTTTTCACTGCATATGATGATGCCAATTCCTGAGACTTTTAGGAGTTTGGGTTCACTTCTTGGCTTTACCCACTGCCTCCTTAGTCTACAGCTAAATTCTGCTAAGACATTTAAACTCAAAAGACAAAAACTTTTTTTTCACCCTTCAAAATTTTGTTGCTGTTGTCCCCTTTCCAATTCTACTTTCTCTTTTACGGGTTTATGTGTTTTAAAAAAATGCCTTCTCATGTAGTTTGAGTTAAGACTTATAAACAGGAAGAAAAAGGAAAAGCATGTCCAATTTGCAGTCTAAATTTAGCCTCAACCCTCTAAGCTGCTTTGTTGGGTATTCTTCCTTATGGTTGGTTTTGTATTTTACTCTCCCAAAGATATAACCAACAGAGATATAAAAATATTTTTAAAAGCAAATTAATTAATTAAAAATAACTTTATCCAATAGGAGTTAAAAAATAAAACAAAAAACACAGGAGTGAAAGAGAAACTAATCTGAGAGTTGGACAAAGACAGCAAATTTACTAGGTTAAAGAAACTTGAGTCTTCAGATTTACAAGGCCCAGTGAAACCACTCAGGAAAAACACTCCAGTGTGGCAACATTTCGAAACTCCAAGAACTTCCAGAGAGAAAAGTGAGAATCAAATTGGTATCAGCAACACCAGAATGTTAGAATACAATAATCCAATAATTTAAAATGTCCATATGAAAAAACAATCTGAATTCATAATAATATAGCCAGTCATCAAGCAATCAAGAACAACATAGATTCACTAAGAAAATTTGCCACCCACACATCCCACCTTTTTTTTTAATGACAAAGATGCACTTATGCAAAACTGAGGGGAAAAGAACCAACTAAGAAGTCAACATGGTAAACAAGAAACAGGAACCCCTGAATGTCTCTGAATAGACTGGACAGAGATAATGCAAAGTAGTAAAGTAGCAGAGGTGGTAAGAAGTAAAATTCTGCATGTATCTTGGAATTAGTTGACAAGATCAGAATCACAGTACGTGAGAGAAATTTAAGGATAACTCAAAGATCTTTTTATCTTAACCAACTAAAACAATAAATTGTCGTTCAATTAGAAGGAAAGGACTAGATGAAGAAATAGGTTTGGGACATATTGAACGGGAGGTGCCTAGCAGACATCCTTCCAGGTGGAAATATTAACGAAGTCGATGGATACACAAATTAGGAGTCTGCAGGAGGGGTGCAGGATGGAGACAATAATCTACAGACAGCATCTGAAGTCATGAAATTCAGAATGAAATCAAGAGGAGAGTGCACATGATAAAACAAGGAAATAATCTGTAAACAACACAAAAGAAAAAAGAGAAAGAGAATAAGAGAGTGAAGATGTGAACTAAGCCTTGGCACCCTCCAACAATGGGAGGATTAGGAGTTGAAGAATCACAAAGGAGACAGTGAGGTCTAAGAGAAAACTAGGATCACATCAAGTGAAAAAACCGTTAGAAGCAGACGAGATTGACTGAGCAGTATATTGCTGATCAGTCAAGTAGACTGAGGATAAGGACCAGCCACTGAATTTGGCAACATGGAAATCTCTGGCAACCTCGATATAGACAACTTCTTCAAGGAGTTTTGGTGTAAAGCGAAGGAGAGAGAGGGGGCAGTAGATAGAAAAGAGTAACTGCGTTAAGAATAGCAGTGTTTTTGTTGTTGTTGCTGCTGCTGTTTTTAAGATGGGTGAAATAACAGCGTATCTGTGAGTAGACAGGAAAGGTCTGGTAGAGAAGGAGAAACTAAATATGCAGGAGAGGCTGTTGGAGCAATGTCCTTGAATCATGAAGAGGGGATGAAACCTACTGCACAAATGCATGGGTGACCTTAGGAGAGAACAGTTTATCTAAACAAAGAAAAGGAGAGGTTTGGGACAGATGCAGGTTACTGGGCACATGTGGGATGAGTTGAGCAAAATTCTCTTGTTTGCTATTCTCTTCTCAAATAAAGAAGAAGCAAGGTTCACAGGCTGAAAGTGAAGATGGGGGAAGAGATGATAGAAGTCTGAGGAAAACAAGGAATGGAATGGTCATGTACAAAACCGGAATGAATGGACTAAGGACATACAATATATGGGAAGTAACCATGACTTCTGGGCTTAGTGAACATAAATGTACAGTGAAACTGGCCAGCATGTCTGTGCTGATATAATTAGGGCTGTGAGGTTTGTACAGAAAGTGGGAGGGGGAAGAGGGTTGACAGTATAAGCTCTGTTCTGACTGTAACAACTCCTCATGGAATTAAAACAGGGGGTAAAGTTATAAGGAGAGTGTGGGTCAATGAAAGGTAGTAAGATCAACAGACTGTAGGCTACAGTAGATCTGAATGACTGATGGAGATAGGTTGCTGCTGCTACTGCTGCTGCTAAGTCGCTTCAGTCGTGTCCAACTCTGTGCGACCCCAGACGGCAGCCCACGAGGCTCCCCCGTCCCTGGGATTCCCCAGGCAAGAACACAGGAGTGGGTTGCCATTTCCTTCTCCAATGCATGAAAGTGAAAAGTGAAAGTGAAGTCGCTCAGTCGTGTCCAACTCCTAGCGACCCCATGGACTGCAGCCCACCAGGCTCCTCCGTCCATGGGATTTTCCAGGCAACAGTACTGGAGTGGGTTGCCATTGCCTTCTCCGGGAGATGGGTTACCTAGACAAAGATGGAGATAGTGGTTGGAAATAACAATGAGAAAGCTACTCTAGTAAGCACTGTAACAAACTAGTTATTATAATACTTCTGGTATTATCTCATTTAATTCTGAGAATGACTCTGAAAGATGCACGTTACTATCCTTACTTAAAATATGAAGTTAAAGCTGAGATTAAATTACTTGTCCAAGGACACTACTAAGTTTTCCAACTGGCCTTTTAGGTCACATTTGCTTCCAAAAACAAACACTCCACAACACGAGAATAAATCTTTGTGAGTAAAATACTTCACAGACTACCTCACACTTGATCCATTAAAAATTTTACTTCATTGATATACAGTTTTTAAAATAGCTAACTGAAGTACTACTTTAAAGTATCACAGAGAAAATAAAAGGTAAATTGCTCCTATAGAGAGCACCTTCTATCATGGAGTAATAAATTCAAGCTAAACCATCTACAGTTACTGCTATTACTACTTCGGCACTGAGTTAAATACAAAACTCTTGCTATGTGTCACACAGGTAAGATCCCTTTACTCTTACTATTTCTCTTCTTCTACTATTATTTTCCTCAGGCTTTATATTGTTTTCTTTACTTCCAATTCAGATAGTCATGTCTTGGGACATTCCTGATGGTCCACTGGTTTCCCTGAGCGCCCAATGCAGGGGGCCTGGGTTTGACTCCTGGTTAGGGAACTAGATCCCACATGCCACAACTAAAGACCCCACAGACTGCAAAGAAGACTGAAGATCCTGGTGCAACCAAACAAAAGAAATAAATATAAAAAAAAGAAAGAAAGAAAGAAAGCCATGGCTTTTCTTACTCTACTGGAAAATGTACAGTTAGTTTCTGGCACCTGACCTGAGACTCTCAGAATTACCAAGAACTTCTGAGGACTATGCAACAACAACAAACTGTTTCCAAGGCTCCAAGTTCTGGCAATCTCACTAAATAGGGCAACCAAAAGAAACTGCAGCATTAAGTTTCACTAGACCTTTGCTGTTCCTAAGTAGTGATTTTGTGAATTGCTAGATTCAGATCCCCAAATCAGAGAGAAGGCAAGAAATCAATAAAGCACTTCACAGGCATTTCATCCAACACAAGCTCTCCCACTCTCTCTGGAGTTTATGACTATGTGGATAATTAACAATCAAGAGGTGAGTAAGCTACGCCAATGGGCAATATAATCCATTACCCACTTACCCACCAACTTACCCACTTTTATATTCCTCCACCAATCACTTGATTCTTTAAGAACAAACTGTTTGTTTTAAAAGCAGCTGGCTTATATAATCATTCTTCCTCACAAAGTCTCTTTTCCTAATTCAATGGCAACATGATTTTCATTTTAAGGGTTTATTAACCAGGTACAGTTAACTAAATGCATGTTAGATAAGAATTTTACTCACTTTTGTCTATTTAGTCTATTTTGGCCACCTGATGCAAAGAACTGACTCACTGGAAAAGACCCTTACTCTGGGAAAGATTGAAGGCAGGAGAAGGGGACGACAGAGGATGAGACAGTTGGATGGCATCACCAACTTAATGGACATTAGTCTGAGCAAGCACCAGGAGCTGGTGATGGACAGGTAACTGGCATACTGCAGTCCATGGGGTCGCAGAGTCACGACTGAGTGACTGAACTGAAATGAGTCTATTTTACTTAAATACTTTTAAAATCCACATATATAATGCTTATAGGATATGTAAGTTTCCTCCAACTTTGAGATTCCCACAATGAGAAACCTTCAAAAGCTATGTTTCCTTTCATTTATTCAAATATTTACCAAGGGTCTGCTCTGTGCCTGGCACTATTCCAGCTGCTGAGGACAGAGCAATGAATGAGACAGAACCCTTGCCTTTACAAAGTTTCCATTCTGTGGGGAATCTCTTGGTATCCAGGATCTATTATGTGTTTGGGTGTCATATTCACAAATACAAGTACATATACAATTGGAAGTATCCTACAAACTACTGATGCACATCATCACTTTGCAGCTCCCTCAAACATTCTGAATTGATTCTTCTTTAAATTTTAAATGAAAATTATAATTAAGCTTGAGCCATAAGGTGAAAAACTCTGTATGCCCAACAATGTCATTTATATCATGCATGTCTTAAGATTTTATCCTGGACTTCTCTGGTGGTACAGTGGATAAGAATCTGCCTGGTTTGGGAAGATTCTACATGTCACAGAGCAACCAAGCCCATATGCCACAACTACTGAGCCTGTGCTCTGGAGCCTGTGAGCTGCACCTACTGAAGCCAATGCACCTAGAGCCTGTTGTCTGAAACAAGAGAACCTACTGCAATGAGAAGCCCATGCAGTACTGTTCACAGCAACTAGAGAAAGCCCGTGCACAGAAAGACCCAGCACAGGCCAAAAAAAAAAAAAAAAAGATTTTATTCTCTTATATTCCCATTCTCCAAAATTTCTTACTGTTGGTGGAGGGAACATACTTTATGTATTTTAATTTTAAAGCGATACAACTGCAAACACTTAGAGATATCCCCAAGAGACTTCTATAAGATTAATAAACTAAAATGCTAAATAATTTTCATTTATTCTTCATTTAATAAATATCTGTTCATCCCAGGGGCTTAGACAATAAATACATGCAAATAAACAAAGATGATTACATGTAGGTCATGATCAGTACTAGAAGAAAAAAAACTCAGACCCATGATAAAGACCTCAAGAAACAAACAACAATCCAGATCATCTATTAACATACTTATACTGACATTAAATTTTTCCTTACTTGCCCTTAAAACTTCCTGACATTGATTTACAAGATTTCAATGTATCAAAGTTCATCAAACTTACCTCAATTTCACTTTTATAGAACTAAAGCTAGTCTGTGAAATCTCTAGCAGAAAATAAAAGATAACACCTATTTGACAGTATCTCTGGCACTGGGCTTTTGACTACATACAGTGGGACCATACAATTTATTATCCAAACTGCAAGATTTTCAAGAGAGAAAAAGGATGTTTTAACAATTTCGCCAAAATAACAGGCACAAACAAGGACTTTCCACCAGGGCAAAACAGGCCATATGGTCATCCTAATTATATACTACATCAAACAGAGCTAGCCCAAAATATCAAGAGTATTTTATAATTGCAGATGGATTTAAATTGTAAGTAATATCCAAGTAAAGAAACCAAATTATAATCTGGACCATATAAGCCAAGTGACTTCCTTACTAAATGTAAAGATTTAAATACCTCACAACATACACAAAATCAATTACAGGGGCATCATAGGCCTAAATGTGAAAAGGCAAAACAGAAAAGTTTTGATAAGATAATCAAAGAAAGTCCATGATCCTTGGGTAGGGAAAAGCTCCTTTGAAAGAAAAAAAAAAAAAAAAGGACAAGAAACATTAGTCACAATGGAAAAGAGTGGTAACATATTTACAATAGAAGGAAGAACTTCTATACACCAAAAGAAACCATTAAATGAGAAAAGATACTTGCAACAGATATATCCAGCAAAGGATTCATATTCTGATACTGAACTCAAGAAAAACAACAACAGCAGCACGCATTTCAACAGGAAAATGGGCAAAAAATTTCTAAGGCACTTCATGGAAGATGAAATCCAAATGACCAAGATATGAAAAGGTGTTTACCTCACTAGTAATCAGGAAGGTTAAAACCACATACAAATACATACCCACCAGATTGGACAGAACTAAAACACCTGATGAAAGTGGCAGTTTCAAGTATTACTGTTGGTGAGAGATGTGGAACAACTATAACTCTCATATACTTTACTAATAACTGAAATAAAAATTAGTAAACAACTACTTTGGAAAGCAGTTTTTCATGCTCTAATAAAGACATACTCCCCAGGATCCTGCAATTCAAAGTACAGAGCAATTCAAAGTACAGAGCATAAAGAAATTTATATAAACATGTATCAGTAAACTCAAACACAAAGTTACTGTTCATAATTGCCCAAAACTGTAAACAAGGTGAATAGCTTCAGAATATCCAAAGCAACTGGAGAAATAAACAAGTTACATGCATGACGGAATCCTTTGTCACAACAAAAGTCAAAATAAATATATGCAACATGATTCCATTTATATAAAGTTCAAACAGGGACAAAACTCTTATCATTCAGAGATGTAACTTAAGTGATAAAACGATCAATGTCAGAATAACATTTATATCTAGCTTAAGAAGGCAGCAGTTGTTGATGGGAAGATGCAGGAGTGGGAGGCTTGTGGGATGTTGGCAAAGCCAGTCTTTCCCTGGGTGGTAGTTACAAGAACCTTTGTTTAAAAATATTTCATTTTTATCCACATATCTTTACAACATGTGTGGTTATATTTCACACTGAGGGGAAAAAAAAAACACCTCTCTCTAAAGGGGAAAAGGATTAACGTCCTAAATAGAATTCTAAGAATGTTAGAGATAACTCAATTCATAGTTTAAAAAGAGTTAGCAAGGATCTCTAAATCCAAATACATACTGTATTCTAGACACACTGTAGTCTAAAATCCATGAATATACTTTTGGTTTCGTTGGGTAGACTCTTCATCCAAATTTTGAAAAAGGTGGAATTTCAGATATCAAATTACTCAGCAAATAACATAAATTCTAAAATCTTAACACCAAACATCCCACTTCTAATTCTGAAATCTGAAATAAGTGCCTGGTTGTTGACTGCACAGTTACAAAGCAGTTTTAGATTAGAAACTGCCAAGTAGAATAATATCCACATTTGGTAACTCCAATTTTTGCAAACACAATTCCCAAGCCTCTGTTATATCAACAACTCAAATTTCTTTAAAAAAAAAAGAATATATTACGTACGTGGGATTACATATCAAAGCCATGAGAACAGACATAAATTAAATCAATGATTAAAAAAACCTTTTCATTGCTATATAGATGTTTTTAGGTTCTTGCACAAAAGAATGTATTTATGGGTTTTTGTTTTTAAAAAGACGAATACATTAGAAATCTTAAAAATGCTTAGGTTATTTTCTTTGTAAGAAGTAAAGGTACCACAGTCAACTCACTGATAAGTCACTAACCTGGCAAGAAATCTTAAAAGTCAGATTGGGCCAAACAATGCTTTAAAAAAAAAAAAAAAAACTATTAAATCACTTTAATGAGAAATACTATTTTCAGCTTATATGTGGCTCTCATCAAAAACTTTAGAGGGCCCTTTTCACAATTCCACAAAACCATAAAAATTATACAGCTAAATATGCATGCGGGTGGGTGGAGGGACGGGTGGGAGAGGAAAGAAAAGAAAATTAAGAGAAAATAATTTAAAGACTCCCTACCTAGATAGAAAATTTGTCCCAACAAGAGTGTTTTAAAAAGGATGTACCAGGTAATCCAAAAAGTATCTTTAAATACTTGCGTGATACCGCGAAATGACTCTCCTATCGGTCAAAGACTAATCTGTTTCTTAAAAATAGATTTAGAAAATTTTCTTCCTATCGCCGGACTTCTCTCCTTACCATGCTATTCTTTCTATAACTCTCCCAGATGTGCTGCGAAAATGACCTTAGTTATCTTGCTTCCCTCTCCTATATGTTCCCAAAACTTGTGAGGTTTAAGATCAGGAGCTAAAGTTTATTTTCTTCCTGGTTTCCTGGCGGAACAAAAACCCAGACTTGTGAACGGAAACAAAACCCACAAGACTGGGCGATGGTACGTACTTTGGGGTGGACACCTTCCTCCCCGACCCCAGAACTCTCGGACCCAGAGTGCCTCCACCGGGGTCGGTCAGCGCCCACTGACCACTTAGATCTGCCCTGGGAACAAGGGACCCGGAAAAAGCTGGCACCCTTATTCCCACCGGATTTCCAAAAACAAGGCCGAAAGGAGAGCAGCAAACATTTGAAAGAGATAGTTGCACAACAGGTTTGGTGAAGGATTCCGGTTTAACAGGTAAATACCACACAGGAGACAAGTGGGATGTGATCTGCTCCAGGTACCAATGGCATTTCGAGGCCGTCTGCGTCGCAGGAGAAACCCAAACTTTGGGCACATTACTTAAAGTTCACCTGAGGAATATGCAACGAATTGAAATTAAAAACGCGAGAAAATGGGTGCTGGAAAATCAGCAAATCAGCGCTTTAAACTCAGGCTGGGCGGAAAAATTCTTTGAATACTCAGGCTTTGTTTGGTGGTTAAGAAGACAGAACCACCGAATTTCGGAGTTGGAAGACGCGTATCTCCGTGTTCTTCGGCCCGTTCTCGGACTTCAGGGCTGCCCCGCCCGGCCCGGCCGGGGTCCTTAGTCACCGGATCGAAGGCGGAACCCTGAGAGCCCCGGGGAGGCCGCGGCTCGGCCCGGCCCGGCCCGCGACGCCGGGGCCCGGACGGAGGGAGGGGAGCGGGCACCCCAAGGAGGACGGTGGAGCGGGGAGGGAGCGAGGAGGTCGCGAGCCGAGAGCTCGGCGCAGCCCCGAACGCTCGGCCCGGCTTCGACCCCGAGGCCCGCCCCGGCATACCTTTGGCGAGAGCTACGGTAGAGTTCTCGGTGTCGATAGTGTAGAGGATGCCCTCGTAGCGGATCTCCGCCTTGGAGATAAGGCTGATCTTGCTGCCGATGTAAGGGGTGCCCCCGCTCATGGCGCCGCCGCCGCCGCCGCTCCCGGCCGCTCGCAGAGAGGCAGATCCCACGCCGCTGTGGCCGTTCTGCTTGCCCACTTGCTCCGTCGGCGCCTACAGCAGCCGCCTCAGACCCAACATGGCGGCAGCGCCGGCTCCGCTACCCTCCCCCAGCCTCCCGCCCTCAAGCCGCGGCGCGGCGGCGGCGGCGGCTGCAGCGGCGGCGGCGCGGGGCATGCTGGACGGGGAGGCCGAGGTCTCGCGAGATTCGCCTGGCGGCCGGTGGCTCAGGGCTCCTTCGCTCCCTCGGCAGTCCTAGCAGTGCCGCTTGGCCTGGTCTGTCGCTGTCGTTCCCCCAGGCCTGAGAGGAGATCCAGGGAGAGGCCAGGGCCTCGGAATGTAAGGATACTGTGGGCTGGCGTGGCGCCGCTCGCGGTCCTCTTGATCTCCGCTGTGGCCCACACCATTTCCAGACCCTTTGTAACCTGTCCTGAGTCCGGTTTCATTGCAAAAGCGGATCCTTCTAGCTAGAAAGTTCCAACGTGCCTCGAAGCTCTTGGTGAGCACCTCTGAGACCTGGTCGTTTTCCTCTGGAAGCAACTGCGCCCCTCATGGAGCCATCATTACAGCATCTGTCACCCGGCGAGTCTCCCTTCTACTCCCCTTCGCTGCTTCTAGACGTGGGATTCTGTCCAGAGCTTTCAAATGGTTCTCATTGCTTTCAGTGCCATTGCACACAGACCAAACCCTACTGTCTGCAGTTTTGTTCAGTTCTGTGAACTCTGGATTCATTTAAGCCATAGCATTGTTAGCTTTAAAAAAAAAAAAAAAAGCTCAACCTAAGCGTGAGAATTGTGCTTTCTTCCGGGGAGGTTTGGTGAGGACTTAAATCTGGAGATAGCCTCTCAGCTCTGAGGGACTGCTCGGAAGAAGTAAGGGAGAAGCCAGGATATATAGGAGTTTTTGAAAAATAGCAAAAACAACAAACGCAGGTAGTTTAACATCAAAACATTACTCTTAAAGAAAAACCATACATCTCAAGTTAATGAATTCAACACTTTTCTGTGTATGGGAAGAAGTTAGAGTCTGGGCTCATTGAAATCTTTTCCTTAACTATCTAACGTTAGTAAACCTTTTCTCCTGTGAATCCCCTCAGGGTTCACAGTTGGGGCTGACTGCAGTGGCTGATGGCTTAATAGCTGCCAAATCGTTTGTTTACTTATGTGTCAGGGGACATCTACAGCCTTTTCAGCATCTTTAGTTGAATTCCTAATTGGCAAGTTTGTGTGTCTGAAGATTTCCGCTCTAAACCTAATCTTGGCACTCAACAGTTCATCCTTATAATAGTGAGACTTCTCACTCAGGCCTTTATCTGTTCTGACTACAAAATTCTGTCCTTTTCAAGTATAGACTGTATCCTGAATCTGATCATTTCTCACCATCTCCACCCCTGCCCTACAACAAACCACCCAGAATTATTGAAACATCCTCCTAGAAGACCCTTCTACCTCTGCTTTTGTCCCCCTAATTCTCAACACAGCAGCCAAAGGGATCTTGCTAAGATCGAAGTTAGATTGTATCCCACCTCTACTCAATACTCCTTTCCCCAGTGAACTCATATCACACAGAATGAGAGCTAGCTAGACTCCTTACTTTGCCCTATAGAGACATATATGATTTAGTCCCTTGTTTCCTTGCTTCACCATTCTGTTCTAGCCATCCCCTTTTCACCTCAAACTTGCCTGCTTCATTCAGATCTCTACTCAAATATTGCTTCTGCAGATGACTCTTTATTGTCCTGTTTATAATGATACCACCTGAATCACTCTACATACCCTTGCTCTGCTTTCTTTTTATTCATAGAGTTTATCTTCCTCTAATTGTTTAGTCACTCAGTGTGTCCGATCTTTTGTGTCCCTGTGAACTATAGCTCACCAGGCTCCTCTGTCCATGAAATTTCCCAGGCAAGAATAATGGAGTCAGTTGCCATTTTCTTCTTCAGAGGATCTTTCTGACCCAGGGATTGAACCCATGTCTCCTGCACTGCAGGTGGGTTCTTTACTGCTGAGCCACCAGGGAAGTCCCATCTCTCTCTAGTATGTTTAATTGGGTCTCTCTAGCCCCTTCTCTAGAATCTAAACATTTTGAGATAGGGATGTTACTCTGGTTACTACTATATGATCAGAACCTAGAACAGAGCCTGGAACAGAGCAGCTTTTCAGTAAGTTGGATGAAGCTGAAGGCAGAGCGTAGGTAGGATGTCTGGTGAGCTGAGTGAACAAATGATGAGAAGCCTGGCAAGAAACAGAGAGGGAAGCAGTACAGAAGACTAACAGCTGTGTTGGGTCTGGTTCACAGTAGCTTCAAAGGAAGACTGAAATACCTGTTTCAGTACAAGATTCCTGCCAAGGAGCTGAACTCTTACTTCCTCGCGCTTCCAGGCCTGGGACCTAGATTATCTTCCGTGCTTCCTGAGTGATCTCATCCTTTTTCATATATTAACTAATTCCCAAATTTACATCTTCATTCCAGATCTCTTGACTCTCAGGGTCACACTGCTGCTGCTAAGTCACCTCAGTCATGTCCGACTCCGTGAGACCCCACAGACAGCAGCCCACCAGGCTCCCCCATCCCTGGGATTCTCCAGGCAAGAACACTGGAGTGGGTTGCCATTTCCTTCTCCAGTGCATGAGAGTGAAAAGTGACAGTGAAGTCGCTCAGTCGTGTCTGACTCTTCGCAACCCCATGGACTGCAGCCTACCAGGCTCCTCCATCCATGGGATTTTCCAAGCAAGAGTACTGGAGTGGGGTGCCATCAGGGTCACACTAGTACCTACTTACTAGATACAGTTGCTTGGGTGTCCCTCAGGCACTTCCAACTCAACATGTTCAAAAATATATGCATCTATTCCATTCCCCCAAATAAACCTGCCCTTTATCCATGCTCTCTGTCCTTATCACTGGCCCCAGGACTCACTCAGGTGTCCAGTCTAGAAATCAGAATCCTTGTCTGGCTGTACCCAGTCAATCACCAATCTTGCTGATTCTATTTTATGTTTTCAGTTCATGGCTTCCTGCACCCTAGGGCACCAGGAACTATGCATAAGTGCAGCTGATCAGTGTGATAGCCCATAGTGTATTATGCATGTGAATCTCTAACTTAGGTACTAGAAAAAGACTGAGAAAGTGGCACCTTTCACTACCATTGTTTCTGAAAACCCAAGTCCCATGTTGCTCCCCTGCTTAAGAGCCATCAATTATGTCTGCTGGCCTACAGAAAAAACAAACAAACAAACAAACAAACAAAAAAAACCTCTCCATTGAATGTTTCCAACAATAGAAAGTCTAGAATTTCTACATTAGAGAGGCAGTCAGGTTGGAAGAAGAGATGAAAAACATGGGAGGCTTGTCCAAAGTTACGTTTCTAGCTGGCACACTGTTTTTTTTTTAACTTATATTTGTGTTTGCTTCGTGACGCTGGGGATTGGGTAATGGAGAATATGGGAGAAACAAGGTTCCTGCACCTCACTGGCTTTTGGTGTGCCCACGGTTATTCGTTGCAACTCCCAACATATTCTCTGCATGCCTTAGGCTCTGGCCATGCTGAATTCATTGCTTCTCAGAACATACATGTCACTCTCCCACCTCTAACCATTCCTTTGTCTCCTGTTTGATATGAAAGGCTCTTTATTCCATCTCCATTTGACAAGATTCAAAATCACTTTCACAGTATAGATAAAAATTAGAATAAATCAAAGACCTTAACATAAGAGCTAAAACTATAAAATTCTTAGAAAAGGGGTCCCCAACCTCTGGGTTGTGGACGGGTACATCCTGTCAGATCAGTGGCATCATTAGATTGGAAATAAGAGCACAATAAATGTAATGCACTTGAACCATCCCCAAACCATCTCTTCCCCAACCCTAGTCTATGAAAAGTTGTCTTCCAGAAACTGACCCATGGTGCCAAAAAGGTTGAAGACGACTGTCATAGAAGAAAACATTGGGGTAAATCTTCTTGACCTGGATTAGGCAGTGATTTCTTGGCTATGCCACAAAAAGCTCAAACAATCAAAGAAAAATAGGTATATTAGATTTCATAAAAATTAATTTTTGTGCTTCAAAGGACATCAAGAAAGTGAAGAGACAGTTCACAGAATGGGAGAGACTATTTGCAAATCATAGATCTGATAAGAGATTCAGGATATATAAAGAATATGTAAACAACTCTTACAACTGAAAGAAATTATAACACATTCAATTGAAAAACAAATTTCCGGATTAAAATTTGTAAACTATCATGGAACACAATATTAAAAAAGAATGTATATGTATGTATGTATCACTTCGTTATACAGCTGAAATTAGCACAACATTGTAAATCAACTATACGTCAATAAAAAGTAAATGTTAAAAAATGTGTAAAGGATTTGTATAGACATTTCTCCAAAGAAGATATACAAATGGCCAAAAAAAGGGACAGAAAAAGATGTTTAACATCATTGATCTTTAGGGAAATGCAAATCAAAGCCACAGTGAGATGCCAATTCATACCTTCTGGGATGGCTAGTAATTATAAAGGTGGACAAGAACAAATGTTAGTAAGGTTGTGGAAAAATTGGACCCCTCATACAGTGCTGGTGGGAATGTTAAGTAGTGCATCCTGTTCAGCAAAGTTTGACAGTTCCTTGAAAAGTTGAACATAGTTACCATATGATGCCACTGTTCCAATCCTGGGTCTATAACCATGATAACTGAAAATACGTATCCCACAAAAAACTTATATGTGGATGTTTATAGCAGTGTTATTTACAATAGAGTGGAAACAACCTAAATGTCTATTAACTAATAAATTGGTAGACAAAATACATATACCCATTCAATAGGATATTAGAGCCATAGAAAGGAATGAAGTACTGGTACATGCTACAACATGGGTGAACCTTAAAACTGTTATGCTAAGTGAAAGAAATCAGACACAACAGCCACATATCATATGATTCCATTAATATGAAATGTTCAGAGTAGGAAAACCCATAGAGACATAAAATAGATTAATGAATTAGTGGTTGCCAGGGGCTAGGGGTTATGGCTGGGGTCTAGGAAAGGGGAGTGACTGCTAATAGTTTCTCTTTGGGGTGATGAAAATGTCTGGAATTATTAGTGGTGGTAGTTACACTACATTATGAAAATTCTAACTTATACACTTGAAAAAGTGAATTTTATGGTATGTGAATTGTATCATAATAAAAAGTATGTCTCCTCATTTTATGACTCTTTAAAGTTACATGGCAAATGGGCACAGGTGTATAAGAGAATATATATATATATATATATATATACACATAAAAAATTCTGTATAGTTGATTTGCAAAACTAACCTGCTAGTTTCAGGTATACAGTAAAGTGAATCAGTTACACATAAGAGAATATTTAAGATAAAAAGCTAGATACAAACTTACATGAGTATGAAGACTTCTTTAAAAGAAAAAAACCAGACAGCATGTTAAAGCAAGAGAGTAATAATTTCCAAATGCTACTGTATCAAGGTATTACATATAAGATTTTATGGTACTTTTTTCCCCTCTATTAGTTACGCAATTTGGAGAAAGCAATAGCACCCCACTCCAGTACTCTTGCCTGGAAAATCCCATGGACAGAGGAGCCTGGTAGGCTGCAGTCCATGGGGTTGCAAAGAGTTGGACACAACTGAGCGACTTCACTTTCACTTTTCACTTTCATGCATTGGAGAAGGAAACGGCAACCCACTCCAGTGTTCTTGCCTGGAGAATCCCAAAGATGGCGGAGCCTGGTGGGCTGCCGTGTCTGGGGTTGCAGAGAGTCGGACATGACTGAAGCGACAGCAGCAGCAGCAGCAGCAGCAGTTAGGAGATGTGCTCTGGCTATCTATTGCTGTATAACAAACCATTCTAAAATTCAGTAATTTCAAACAATTACCTTTTGTTCTGTTTCACAATTTTTTGGAAGAGGCATGACTAAGTAATTCTGTTTCATGTAGCATCATCTAGGATCATTGAGTGGCCACTTGCCTGGTCTAGCCGGTCCAAGATTGTTTCATTCACTTGACTGGGAGGAATGCCTAGAAGGCTGGGACTTTCATGACACTGTGGAGCCACCTTACCAACTTGGCCTGTCAACTATCTTACTTGTGTCAGAGTTATTTTAAGTCTCTCTTAACTAGCAGTCAAATGCATTTCCTGAATGATGCAAAAAGAAAGACAAATGCCTGGGTCAGTCATTTTACATACTTTGGAGGAGCCGCATCTTAGGAATTCTAAACTCAGAATATGTGTCAGTTCGTCCTTCTCAGAAATAGATATTGAGACAGGAGCGAAAGAGGTTTATTGGAGGTAATGCCTGTGAAAGGTGAAAGGGAGTGGAAGCAGGATGGAGCAAGCAGAATTTGCAGATCTGACCAAGTCTCAAGTCAACTTAACAGGAGGCCTGGAGCAAAGATTACTTTTTAGAATAGCCCCATATCAGACAGAAACTGTCAGGCCTTAGGCCTGCTGTACCCTGTCACTGGCCTTGGTTACCCAGGAAAAGCAGGGACTTATGAGCATGGACTTGGATTGAAAGCTGTCCACTAAACACACTCCTTGCAGCAGCCTTGCAAATCCTTTCTTTCTTTCCTTTTAAAATTTTTGTTGGATTACAGTTGTTTTACAATGTTATGTTAGTTTCTGCTGTACAGCAAAGTGAATCAGCTATATGTATATGTATATCCCCTCTTTTTTGGATTTTCTTCCTATTTAAGCCATCACAGAGCACTGAGTTGGGAGAAGGCAATGGCAACCTACTCCAGTACTCTTGCCTGGAAAATTCCATGGACAGGGGAGCCTGGTAGGCTGCAGTCCATGGGGTCACGAAGAGGGGGACACGACTGAGCGACTTCACTTTCACTTTTCATTTTCATGCATTGGAGTAGGAAATGGCAACCCACTCCAGTGTTCTTGCCTGGAGAATCCCAGGGACAGGGGAGCCTGGTGGGCTGCCATCTATGGGGTCGCACAGAGTCTGACACGACTGAAGCGACTTAGCAGCAGCAGCAGCAACAGCAAAGCATTGAGTAGAGTTCCCTGTGCTATACTGTAGGTTCTCATACGTTGTTGTTCAGTCACCAAGTCAGGTCCAACTCTTTGCAACCCCATGGACTGTAGTATGCCAGGCTTCCCTGTTCTTCACTATCTCCTGAAGTTTGCTCAAATTCATGTCCACGGAGTTGGTGATGCTATCTAACCATCTCATCCTCTGCTGCCCTCACCTCCTTTTGCCTTCAATGTTTCCCAGCATCAGGGTCTTTTCTAATGAGTCAGCTCTTTGCATCAGGTGGCCAAAGTATTTGAGCTTCAGTTTCAGTATCAGTCCTTCCAATGAATAATCAGGGTTGATTTCCTTTAGGATTGACTGGTTTGATCTTGCCATCAAAGCAACTGTCCAGAGTCCTCTCCAGCACCACAGTTCAAAAGCATCATCACATCTTTGGTGCTCAGCCTTCTTTATGGTCCAACTCTTACATACATACATGACTACTGGAGAAACCGTAGCTTTGACTATATGAATCTTTGTCGGCAAAATGATGCCTCTGCTTTTTAATACACTGTCTAGGTTTGTCATAGCTTTCCTTCCAAGGAGCAAGCGTCTTTTAATTTCATGGCCACAGTCGCCATCCCACAGTGATTTTGGAGCCCAAGAAAATAAAATCTGTCACTGCTTCTACTTTTCCCTTTCTATTTGCCATGAAATTATGGCACCAGGTACCCTGGTCTTAGTTTTTTGAATGTTGAGTTTTAAGCCAGCATTTTTTCTTTCCTCATTCATCCTCATCAAGAAGCTCTTTTTTAGTTCCTCTTCACTTTCTGCCTTTAAAGTGGTATCATCTACATATCTGAGACTGTTGATACTTCTCCTGGCAATCTTGATTCCAGCTTGGGGTTTATTCAGCCTGGCATTTCGTGTGATATACTCTGCATATAAGTCAAACCAGCAGGATGACAATATACAGCCTTGTTGTACTCCTTTCAAAATTTTGAGCTAGTCAGTTGTTCCACGTAAGGTTCTAACTGTTGCTTCTTGACCTGTGTTCAGATTTCTCAGGAGGCAGGTCAGGTGGTCTGGTATTCCCATCTGTTTAAGAATTCTCCACAGTTTGTTGTGATCCACACAGTCAAAGGCTTTGGCATAATCAGTGAAGAGAAGTAGATGTTTTTCTGGAATTCCCTTGCTTTCTCTGTGATCCAACAGATGTCAGCAATTTGATCTCTGGTTCCTCTGCTTTTTCTAAACCCAGCTTGTACATTTGGTTCTCATTAGTTATCTATTTTATACATAGATCTGTAAATATGTCATTCCCAATCTCCACAAATCCTTTCTTGAAGCAAGTAAAAATTAGGTAAAGTCAACAGTTCCCTGGGCTGCCCTGGTGGTTCAGCAGTAAAGAATCCACCTGCATTGCAGGAGACTCAGGAGACATAGGCTCAATCCCTGGGTGGGGAAGATTCCCTGGAGGAGGGCATGGCAACCTACTCCAGTATTCTTGCCTGACTAATTCCATGGACAGAATATGGGGTCTCAAAGAGTCACATGCGATTGAAATGCCTGAGCACAAGCATGCTGCAACAATTCCCTAAAGTCTTTTTCTATGATCACATCTTACTTTAGCAAGTGTTAGTGAATTTGATCCCCATTTAATAAGTTTCTCTTCTGTAACACTTTATATTCATACATTAGAACTTCTGAGATTTTGTATTTCTTCTATCAATTTCTCTGTTTTTTTAAAAAGAAATGTGATCTAAGTTGTGGAATGTATTGGCATTAACTTATTATATCCTGTTAACAAACTTTTAACGTTTGTAGGCTCTGTAGTGATGTTTCCCCTATAATTTGAGTCCTCTTTCTTTTTTCCCTCTATCAGTCTTGCTAGGGGTTTATCAGTTTTGTTAATCTTTTACAAAGAACTAGATTGGGTTTTGTTAACTTTATCTATTGTTTTCCATTTTATTGACTTCTGTTATCTTCATTATATCTTTTCTTCTAGTTATTTTGGTTTTAATTTGCTGTTATTTTCTCAGCTTCTTAGGGTAGAAGCTTAAATTATGGGTGTTAAAGAATTCTTCTTTTCTAGCATAAGCATTTAAACCTGTAAGTTTCCTTCTAACAACTACCTTGGCTGTATCCCTCATGATTGATATGTATCGTTTTTATTAGTTCAGTTAGAAATGTTTTCTAATTTCCCTTTATCATTTCTTCTTTGGCCCATAAATTATTTCCAAGTGTGTGGGATAATTTCCAGACATTGGAGAATATTCTAGTTGTCTTTTGTTAATAATTTTTCATTTATTTCCATCATGGTCAGAGATTGTGTTCTGCATGCAGTCCTTTGAATTTATTGATACTTGTTTCACAGCTCAACTTCTTAATGAATGTTCTATAGGCACTTAAAAAGAATGCGTATTCTGCAGTTACTGAGTGTAGTATTTTATAAATTTTAAATTGGTTGAGAATGTTCTTCAAATATTTTGATTTTTTTGGTCTGCTTGTTCTATCAGTTACTGAGAAAGGTATGTTAAAAACCTCTATGGGTATATATTTATCTATTTTTCTGTTATATCTATCAGCTTTGTTATTTAGTGAATGCAGTTTGGATTGTTACTCTCTCCTGATGAAGCAACCCTTTTGAAATGTCTATGAAAACAATCACTATGAAATACTTTCAGGTGATTTACCTGATACTAGGAGAAAAGGAAAGATATAAACATCTGAATGCAGAGTTCCAAAGAATAGCAAGAAGAGATAAGAAAGCCTTCTTCAGCGATCAATGCAAAGAAATAGAGGAAAACAACAGAATGGGAAAGACTAGGGATCTCTTCAAGAAAATCAGAGATACCAAAGGAACATTTCATGCAAAGATGAGCTCGATAAAGGACAGAAATGGTATGGACCTAACAGAAGCAGAAGATATTAAGAAGAGATGGCAAGAATACACGGAAGAACTGTACAAAAAAGATCTTCATGTCCCAGATAATCACGATGGTGTGATCACTGACCTACAGCCAGACATCCTGGAATTTGAAGTCAAGTGGGTCTTAGAAAGCATCACTACGAACAAAGCTAGTGGAGGTGATGGAATTCCAGTTGAGCTATTCCAAATCCTGAAAGATGATGCTGTGAAAGTGCTACACTCAATATGCCAGCAAATTTGGAAAACTCAGCAGTGGCCACAGGACTGGAAAAGGTCAGTTTTCATTCCAATCCCAAAGAAAGGCAATGCCAAAGAATGCTCAAACTACTGCACAATTGCACTCATCTCACACGCTAGTAAAGTAATGCTCAAAATTCTCCAAGCCAGGCTTCAGCAATATGTGAACCGTGAATTTCCTGATGTTCAAGCTGGTTTTAGAAAAGGCAGAGGAACCAGAGATCAAATTGCCAACATCCGCTGGATCATGGAAAAAGCAAGAGAGTTCCAGAAAAAAACATCCATTTCTGCTTTATTGACTATGCCAAAGCCTTTGACTGTGTGGATCACAATAAACTGTGGAAAATTCTGAAAGAGATGGG
>NW_011494852.1:2631492-2632106 GCF_000754665.1 Bison bison bison | reverse complement strand
ACCTGATCTGCCTCTTGAGAAATTTGTATGCAGGTCAGGAAGCAACAATTAGAACTGGACATGGAACAACAGACTGATTCCAAATAGGAAAAGGAGTTCGTCAAGGCTGTATATTGTCACCCTGTTTATTTAACTTATATGCAGAGTACATCATGAGAAACGCTGGACTGGAAGAAATACAAGGTGGAATCAAGATTGCCGGGAGAAATATCAATAACCTCAGATATGCAGATGACACCACCCTTATGGCAGAAAGTGAAGAGGAACTAAAAAGCCTCTTGATGAAAGTAAAAGTGGAGAGTGAAAAAGTTGGTTTAAAGCTCAACATTCAGAAAACGAAGATCATGGCATCTGGTCCCACCACTTCATGGCAAATAGATGGGGAAACAGTGGAAACAGTGTCAGACTTTATTTTTCTGGGCTCTAAAATCACTGCAGATGGTGACTGCAGCCATGAAATTAAAAGATGCTTATTCCTTGGAAGGAAAGTTATGACCAACCTAGATAGCATATTCAAAAGCAGAGACATTACTTTGCCAACAAAGGTTCGTCTAGTCAAGGCTATGGTTTTTCCTGTGGTCATGTATGGATGTGAGAGTTGGACTGTGAAGAAG
>NW_011494852.1:2630476-2631242 GCF_000754665.1 Bison bison bison | reverse complement strand
CAGATCAAATCCCTTATGATTACACAGTGGAAGTGAGAAATAGATTTAAGGGCCTAGATCTGATAGATAGAGTGCCTGATGAGCTATGGAATGAGGTTCGTGAAATTGTACAGGAGACAGGGATCAAGACCATCCCCGTGGAAAAGAAATGCAAAAAAACAAAATGGCTGTCTGGGGAGGCCTTACAAATAGCTGTGAAAAGAAGAAAAGTGAAAAGCAAAGGAGAAAAGGAAAGATATAAACATCTGAATGCAGAGTTCCAAAGAATAGCAAGAAGAGATAAGAAAGCCTTCTTCAGCGATCAATGCAAAGAAATAGAGGAAAACAACAGAATGGGAAAGACTAGGGATCTCTTCAAGAAAATCAGAGATACCAAAGGAACATTTCATGCAAAGATGGGCTCGATAAAGGACAGAAATGGTATGGACCTAACAGAAGCAGAAGATATTAAGAAGAGATGGCAAGAATACACAGAAGAACTGTACAAAAAAGATCTTCATGTCCCAGATAATCACGATGGTGTGATCACTGACCTACAGCCAGACATCCTGGAATGTGAAGTCAAGTGGGCCTTAGAAAGCATCACTATGAACAAAGCTAGTGGAGGTGATGGAATTCCAGTTGAGCTATTCCAAATCCTGAAAGATGATGCTGTGAAAGTGCTACACTCAATATGCCAGCAAATTTGGAAAACTCAGCAGTGGCCCCAGGACTGGAAAAGGTCAGTTTTCATTCCAATCCCAAAGAAAGGCAATGCTGAAGAATG
>NW_011494852.1:2623486-2629962 GCF_000754665.1 Bison bison bison | reverse complement strand
TATCAATAACCTCAGATATGCAGATAACACCACCCTTATGGCAGAAAGTGAAGAGGAACTCAAAAGCCTCTTGATGAAAGTGAAAATGGAGAGTGAAAAAGTTGGCTTAAAGTTCAACATTCAGAAAACGAAGATCATGGCATCCGATCCCACCACTTCATGGGAAATAGATGGGGAAACAGTGGAAACAGTGTCAGACTTTATTTTTCTGGGCTCCAAAATCACTATAGATGGTGGCTGCAGCCATGAAATTAAAAGACGCTTACTCCTTGGAAGGAAAGTTATGACCAACCTAGATAGCATATTCAAAAGCAGAGACATTACTTTGCCAACAAAGGTTCGTCTAGTCAAGGCTATGGTTTTTCCTGTGGTCATGTATGGATGTGAGAGTTGGACTGTGAAAAAGGCTGAGCGCCGAAGAATTGATGCTTTTGAATTGTGGTGTTGGAGAAGACTCTTGAGAGTCCCTTGGTCTGCAAGGAGATCCAACCAGTCCTTTCTGAAGGAGATCAGCCCTGGGATTTCTTTGGAAGGAATGATGCTAAAGCTGAAACTCCAGTACTTTGGCCACCTCATGGGAAGAGTTGACTCATTGGAAAAGACCCTGATGCTGGGAGGGATTGGGGGTAGGAGGAGAAGGGGACGACAGAGGATGAGATGGCTGGATGGCATCACTGACTTGATGGACGTGAGTCTGAGTGAACTCCGGGAGTTGGTGATGGACAGGGAGGCCTGGCGTGCTGTGATTCATGGGGTCGCAAAGAGTCGGACAGGACTGAGCGACTGATCTGATCTGATAGCTTGTTTACTATGCTGTGCAGTAGAAACTAACACAACATTGTAAAGCAGCAATACTCCAATAAAGTCTTAAAAAATTTAGTACTCTATAGTTAATTACATGTTCTTAGCATTATTCAAATGTTTGTCCCTTGATCTTAACAACAAGCAATAGAAATGGGTAAGAAGTGGGTCTGATTGGAAAGTCTTATCTTTCCAAAATAATGAAAATTAATCTATAATGAGTTTATCTGAGGAAAATGTTTCTAAAATGCAAATCTGATGATGCCAGAACTGACCTGCAAGCCTTTCCCCTCAATCTTACTTATTCTTAGAGTAGGCCAGGGTATGTTGTTTACAAAACCCTGTAGAAGTTGGCTCCTGCTTAGCTCTCCCATCTCACTGTCCCCGTTCTCTCCACTTCTCAGACTTTGTCCTCTATTACACAGGCAAGGTTAAACTTCTATCAGATTCTCTCCCTGAGCCTTCCCACTGCAGCTCTCAGCCTAGGTACCATGTCAGTTCAGGAGCTCCCTCACTGATGTCCTGAAAGCAGCATCTGAAACAGTTGCTCCTCTCAGGTGACCCTATCCAAACTGTACTAAGGCCTTTGTGCTAATCACATGGTGGTGAAATTGCTTGTTTCCATACGCACAGTCTGCCCTAGTCTGTAAGTTGTGCCTAGTTCAGTTCAGTTCAGTCACTCAGTCGTGTCCGACTCTTTGCAACCTCATGAACCGCAGCATGCCAGGCCTCCCTATCCACCACCAACTCCCAGAGTCCACCCAAATCCATGTCTATTGTGTCGGTGATGCCATCCACAGGGACTATATGTGCTTTTCCACCATTGCATTCTAGCACCAACTCAGGGCCTTGCATAGAGCTGACATGCAAAATATCTGTCAGATGAATTAATAGTTGTTTTTTTTTTTACTCCCCCCTGCCCCTCAGCGGGGCTTCCTTGGTGGCTCAGACAGTAGAGAATTTGCCTGCAGTGCAGGAGACCTGGGATCAATCCCTGGGTTGGGAAGATACCCTGGAGAAGGGAATGGCTACTCCAGTATTCTTGCCCGGAGAATTCCATGGACAGAGGAGCCTGGCGGGCTACAGCCCATAGTTTCTCATTTTTTTTTTTTTCATATTTTGTGAATTTACAACAAAGATACTCACAGTGGGAGGTGACCTTTAAAAAAAAAACCCAGAAGATATAGAAGGAACTACTTGTAGTTTGAAGATTGTTTTCATACATGAAGGCTTAAATGAGTTGTGTGGGACATCCATTACTGCACCTATGTTCTAAGTTTGGTTTTTAACATAAAATATTTTGCCCCAAATCCAAGCATTTTTATTCATTTCTTGTTGTGTACTAAGTTAACATGCAAATTTCAATTGCCAGTTGAGTGGTTCTCTATGGCAGACACCCATGGCTTTCTCATTCACCCCATCTGGGCCTCCAGTGTGGTCTAATTATCCTGAAAAGCCAAGATGTGTTAGAGCCGAGCTTGATTACTCTAATGGCGCACAATGTTTTTACAAATCTCCCAGTTTCCTGAATAATTATCATTATCATATGTATGTGTTTAGCCAAAAGCTTAATTGGAAAATTCTAGAACGAAACAATACTACATGAGAAAAAATCTTTCAGTCATTTTCTTTGAAAAAAATTTAAAAACATCAAAATGCCACTAGTACATGCATAAGGTTAAACCATCATATCATGCAGAAGGACTTATGAAGCACAGCAATTATTCCTAGCCTACCTCTCCCCAGCCATGGACCTATGGAGGCCACCACTTCTAATTCTTTTTAGCTGCTTATCCTGGTGGTTATCTGCATCTCTAAATAATATGCTTATAGCATCTGTTCTTCATTCATCCATTGTAGACATTCACCATTAATTTCCAGCTATAATAAATGAAGATTTATCTCACAGAATAAATACTTAGAGATATTTAGAAATTATTTTCCCGAATTGCTTGTATTTCCTTCATGAAGGACATAAGTCCAAGGCTATATGCATTGTAAGGTAGGCCTGATATGTCCTGGTGGTGCCTATTTTTGACTGTATATTCTTTGCTGTATTAACAGTTCCCCTTGCTTCTTGGGGACTTCCCATGGGCTTCCTGCTGGCTCAAATGGTAAAGAATCTGCCTGCAATATAGGAGGCCTGGGTTCAATCCCTGGGTCAGGAAGATCCCCTAGAGAAGGAAATAGCTACCCATTCCAGCATTCTTGCCTAGAGAATTCCATGGACAGAGAAGGCTGGTGGGCTACAGTCCACAGGGTCCCAAAGAGTCAGACACAACTGAGGGACTAACATTGCTTCTTGGCCGTGATTTTGTATGCTTATTTTAGAGTGAGTCTTTCATGTTGGAGGCTTTCACTGAAGTCTGGTGGCCACTGGAGCATATGTAAGAATGAGATCATGAATCATCCTTGTGATTGGGCCTTTGTGTTTGTAGTGGACTCACTGATAGAAGAACTTCACTGATGGTGATCAGGTGGGAAGCCACTCTTTTATTTAGTTAAAATTTTTAAAAAAATGAAAAAAAGTTTTAAAGGTTAGTTTTCCACTTACAGTTATTACAGAATACTGGCTATGTGCCCCATGTTGCACGATACATCCTTGAGCCTGTCTTACAGCCAGTGGTCTCTGCCACCTTCGCCCTCACCCTTATGTTGCCCCTCCCCCTCCCCCACTGGTAACCACTGGTTTGTTCTCTTTATCTGTGAGTCTGCTTCTTTTTGGTTTTATTCACCAGTTTTTTATTTTATTGTTTTAGATTCCACATAGCAATGATGTGATAGTTTCAGGTGGGCAGTGAAGGGACTCAGCCACACACACACAAGTATCCATTCTCCCCCAAACCCCTCTCCCATCCAGGCTCCCACATAACATTGAGCAGAGTTCCTTGGGCTATACAGTAGGTTCTGTTGAGTCCTTCCCCAAGGCCACAGGTGCGAGACCTTGAACCAAGGCCACAGAAAGGCCCAGAAACCTGGTCACCTCTGAAGCTGACTGAGCCCTTTTGTAAATATTGCCAAAAGGCCCCCTGATCATCACTAGGAGGCTTCCTGACCGCAATCTGTTGAAAGTTCTTATCTCTTGGTGGATTCCCGGCTCACTGTGAATGGTCATTTCCCATCTCTTGTTGCACCTTTGACCTCTTTACTATTAATTTAGTGGGGTATGGGGAGGGCATGGGGATAAAAGTGTGGGTTAAACAATCATCTTTAGGGACTTCCCTGGTGGTCCAGTGGCTGTGACTCCAAACCCCTAAAACAGGGGGCCGGGATTCAATCCTTGGTCAAGCAACTAGATCCCACATGCTGTAACTAAAGATCCCACCTGCCACAATGAAAATCAAAGATGCCCTGTGCTGTAACTAAGATTTGGTGTGGTCAAATCAGTCAATCAGTCAATGGTAAAAACAAACAAAAGATCCCAGCTATCTTTAACCAGGAGTTCACTCATTTTGAAAAGGAAGTGTTCTAACAAAAGGACAAACACTGTATGATACCATTTACATGAAGTACTGTGCTGCTGCTGCTAAGTCTCTTCAGTCGTGTCCGACTCTGTGTGACCCCATGGACTGCAGCCCACCAGGTTTCTCCGTCCATGGGATTTTCCAGGCAAGAACACTGGAGTGGGTTGCCATTTCCTTCTCCAATGCATGAAAGTGAAAAGCGAAAGTGAAGTCCCTCAGTCGTGTCTGACTCTTAGCAACCCCATAGACCGCAGCCTACCAGGCTTCTCCACCCATGGGATTTTCCAGGCAACAGTACCAAAACAGTCAAATTCATGGAGACAGAAAGTAGAATGGTGGTTACTAGGAGCTGGGGGCAGGCAGGGGTGGTTTTTGGGGTTGTTGTTTAGCTGCTAAATCATGTTATACTCTTTTGTGACCTCATGGACTGTAGCCCACCAGGCTCCTCTGTCCATGGGATTTCTCAGGCAAGAATACTGGCATGGGGTGCCATTTCCTTCTCCAGGGGAATCTTCCCAACTCAGGGATTAACCTGCGTCACCTGTATTTCAGACAGGTTCTTTGCTGCTGAGCCACCGGGGAAGCCCTAGGCAGACAGGGTAGTGGGGAATTTTGTTTCAAGGATATGAAATTTCAGTTTGGGATGATGAAAAAGTGCTGGAGGTGGATGATGGTGATGGCTATACAACAATATGAGTATATTTAATACCACTTAAAAATGGTGAAAATGGTAAATTTCTCAGTTATGTATATTTTACACAGTAAAAACTAGAAAGATTTATCTTCACTGTATATGATTTTACTACAATTGTCTAAGGAAGAATAACTCCTTTAAAATGCTATGGACAGTGAGGTTTTAGTTTGGAAATGATAGTATCTTGTATTGAACTGACTTATCTCTTGGTAACAGTTATTAACCCTAGACCAAAAAGCTCTTTTGAATGCTATTGCTTGAAGGCACTGGTGAGCAATCTAAAGATGTCAGGAATTAAAGGGAATATGAGTCTTGTAAGAAGGGAAAGAAACTTGGTTGCTTCCAATTTATCAGGCTTTTCCATTAAGGGCACTTCTATTTTTCAACAACACAAGACACATGGTAGAATAGAGCTCAATTAGAAAGTGACAGGGAACTATACTCAATATCTTGTAATGACCTATAATGAAAAAGAATAAAAAAAAAAAACAAAAAAAAATTTACTCAATATCTTCAGTTCAGTTCAATTCAGTCGCTCAGTCGTGTCTGACTCTTTGCTACCCCATGAATCGCAGCACGCCAGGCCTCCCTGTCCATCACCAACTCCCGGAGTTCACTCAAACTCATGTCCATCAAGTCGGTGATGCCATCCAGCCATCTGATCCTCTGTCGTCCCCTTCTCCTCCTGTCCCCAATCCCTCCCAGCATCAGGGTCTTTTCCAATGAGTCAACTCTTCGCATGAGGTGGCCAAAGTACTGGAGTTTCAGCTTTAGCATCAGTCCTTCCAATGAACACCCAGGACTGATCTCCTTTAGGATGCACTGGTTGGATCTCCTTGCAGTCCTAGGGACTCTCAAGAGTCTTCTCCAACACCACAGTTCAAAAGCATCAATTCTTCGGCACTCAGCTTTCTTCACAGTCCAACTCTCACATCCATACATGACCACTGGAAAAACCATAGCCGTGACTAGACAGACCTTTGTTGGCAAAGTAATGTCTCTGCTTTTGAATGTCTATGCTATCTAGGTTGGTCATAACTTTCCTTCCAAGGAGTAAGTGTCTTTTAATTTCATGGCTGCAATCACCATCTGCAGTGATTTTGGAGCCCAGAAAAATAAAGTCTGACACTGTTTCCATTGTTTCCCCATCTATTTCCCATGAAGTGATGGGACCAGATGCCATGATCTTCGTTTTCTGAATATTGAACTTTAAGCCAACTTTTTCACTCTCCATTTTCACTTTCATCAAGAGGCTTTTTAGTTCCTCTTCACTTTCTGCCATAAGGATGGTGTCATCTGCATATCTGAGGTTATTGATATTTCTCCCAGCAATCTTGTGCTTCTTCCAGTCCAGCGTTTCTCATGATGTACTCTGCATATAAGTTAAATAAGCAGGGTGACAATAGGCAGCCTTGACGTACTCCTTTTCCTATTTGGAATCAGTCTGTTGTTCCATGTCCAGCTCTAACTGTTGCTTCCTGACCTGCACGTAGGTTTCTCAAGAGGCAAGTCAGGCG
>NW_011494852.1:2609915-2623386 GCF_000754665.1 Bison bison bison | reverse complement strand
ACAGGTCAAAGGCTTTGGCATAGTCAATAAAGCAGAAATAGATGTTTTTTTCTGGAACTCTCTTGCTTTTTCCATGATCCAGCGGATGTTGGCAATTTGATCTCTGGTTCCTCTGCCTTTTCTAAAACCGGCTTGAACATCAGGAAATTCACGGTTCACATATTGCTGAAGCCTGGCTTGGAGAATTTTGAGCATTACTTTACTAGCGTGTGAGATGAGTGCAATTGTGCAGTAGTTTGAGCATTCTTTGGCATTGCCTTTCTTTGGGATTGGAATGAAAACGGACCTTTTCCAGTCCTGTGGCCACTGCTGAGTTTTCCAAATTTGCTGACGTATTGAGTGTAGCACTTTCACAACATCATCTTTCAGGATTTGAAATAGTTCAACTGGAATTCCATCACCTCCACTAGCTTTGTTCATAGTGATGCTTTCTAAGGCCCACTTGACTTCACATTCCAGGATGTCTGGCTCTAGGTGAGTGATCACACCATTGTGATTATTTTCGTCACGAAGATCTTTTTTGTACAGTTCTTCTGTGTATTCTTGCCACCTCTTCTTAATATCTTCTGCTTCTGTTAGGTCCATACCATTTCTGTCCTTTAGCAAGCCATGTGCAGGAGACAGGGATCAAGACCATACCCATGGAAAAGAAATACAAAAAAGCAAAATGGCTGTCTGGGGAGGCCTTACAAATAGCTGTGAAAAGAAGAGAAGCGAAAAGCAAAGGAACAAAGGAAAGATATAAGCATCTGAATGCCGAGTTCCAAAGAATAGCAAGGAGAGATAAGAAAGCCTTCCTCAGCGATCAATGCGAAGAAATAGAGGAAAATAACAGAACGGGAAAGACTAGAGATTTCTTCAAGAAAATTAGAGATACCAAGGGAACTCAATATCTTATAGTATCTATAATGGAAAAAAGTCTAAAAAAGAATCTAGAACAGAATAACTGAATCACTTTCACACCTGAAACTAACACAACAGTATAAATCAGCTAAAAAATTATTTTTTAAAGTGGTGGTCTTACTAGCTGAAGACTGAGATTTTAGGATTGTCAAAACTGCCCTAAAATTGAAAACTGATGGAGGACATCTCAGAAGGGAGTGAGTCATGGAGAGTAACTACAAAATCTGCATATAAATTCCCCTCAAAGCTCTGGTTGACTTCTAACAGGAATACAAAGAGGGTGAGACTTCAGGGAACCCAGCTGAAAGTTTTAGCTATTAACAGAATTTTAGGCAGAAATTTCTGTACTAATTTTGAAGTTCGGTTCTTGCAACTAAGATAGGCTTGTGGAACTTGGAAAGTTTTCTTGTTGTTGTTCATTCATTCAGTCATGTCCGACTCTGTGACCCCATGGACTGCAACATGACAGGCTTCCCTGTCCTTCACTATCTCCTGGAGTTTGCTCAAACTCATGTCCATTGAGTCAGTGATGCCATCCAACCATCTCATCCTCTGTTGCTCTCTTCTCCGGCTTTCAATCTTCCCCAGCATCAGGGTCTGTTCCAATGAGTCAGGTCTTCATATCAGGTGGCCAAAGTGTCGGAGATTCAGCTTCAGCCTCAGTCCTTCCAATGAACACCAGAGTTGATTTCCTTTAGGGTTGACTGGTTTGACGTCCTTGCTGTCCAAGGGTCTCTCAAGAGTCTTCTCCAGCACCACAGTTCGAAAGCATCTATTCTTTGGCGCTCTGCCTTCTTTATGGTCCAACTCTCACATCTTTACACGACTACTGGAAAAACCATAAATAAGTATAACTTTCTATTAAAATCCAAAATAAATAAAGCTTTCTGTTGAAATCCAAAAGGGCATGGCCATGTCTTACAAGTAAGCCCAGGATTGAGGATTATCAAATGTATCCATGGTATAGACCTAATGCAGAATGGAGCTGCAGAACACAGGAGAGTCAAATTGAAGACAGGTTTGTGGAAATTATTCAAATGAAGTATAGGGAGAAAATGGTTGAAAAAGATGAACAGAATCTCAGTGACTTGTGAAATAATATCAAGTTGTCTAATATATGTGTAGTTGGAGTTCCAAAAATGAAGGAAAAATATATCAAAGACCAGTGGTCCAGAATCCCCCAAATTTGGTGGGATACATGAACCCACAGGTTCAAAGTTCCAAAGAGAATCTACAGCAGAGGTTCATAGGTGCTCTTACACTTGTTTCCCCCCTGAAATGTATGTGCAGATGTAAAGTTTGCAGAGAGCAAAGACTTAAGACAAGATGGGACATGAAGTTAAAATTCAATGACTTCGAGGCCCACACTGTGAGCCCAATGCAGAGGAATGCAGGGAAATGTAGAGGGTCAGTCCCTCTAGGATGGAACTTCAGTACCAGAGCACACTAGACCAGGAAACAATTACACTGGCTTATTCCTACAGCTGCAGGCTTTGGGTCTCCCCCCAAGGAATCAGGGCCAGGGCTGGTGAGAGACAAGGTAGGCATCAAGGTAGGGTGCAAAATTTAAGGAGGTAATTATTCTCAATGTACAATTTCAGTAAAGAGGACCGTTCCTGCAGGCTGCCACACCACTGCGGCATGAGGGATCATGATCCAATGAACAGACTTTACATTCAGTGGGATGATCACAAATAGCACATTAATATACTGTTAACAAAACATTTTATCAGTCGATCTTCATATGACTTCATGTGTGGTAGAGCAGGGAATCAGTATTAGCACACTCCTCTCTTTACACTGGGAAAACCAAGGGCCAGAGAAGGTTTTGACCTCAGGTGGACGATGGTGGAGTCAAGACTTGTACTCATGTATTTTCAGTCCAAACCTCAGTTCTTTCTATTACAGCACCCAGCTAGAAGAGAAAGTGGCCTACTTAGGAACTGGTTCTGCTTTACTTCCTTGTGGGAAAAATTCCTGTTTTTGCTCTATTGTGTATCTTAACTGATTTTGTGTTCTGATAGTTGACCAGGGTTATTGAAGATATAAATAAGTAAATTGTGGTAAGTAACAGGAATAACTATTGGCAAATAAAAATGATGGAGTAACTAATCAATGCATTGTTGCAAAACACTTACATAAAAATTTCCTTTTTCTGGAGATTCAAAGCATCATAAAAAGAAACAAATTACAATGGAACAACTTTTAGCGTTTATGTAGATATAACCTGGCTTCCCAGATGGCTCAGTGTGAAGAATCCACTTGACAACGCAGGAGCTGCAGGAGATGGGGGTTCGATCCCTGGGTAGGGAAGATTCCCTGGAGGAGGAAATGGCAACTCACCCCAATACTCTTTCTGGGAAAATTCCATGGACAGAAGGAGCCTGGCAGGCTAGAGCCTATGGAGTCACAAAGAGTCGGACATGACTGAGCAACTGAGCATGCATGAATATATATAACACATAGACACACACACACACACACACACACACATTGGCCATACCGCAGCAGTCTGTGGGGTCTTAGTTCCCCAACCAGGGACTGAACCTGGGCCCACATCAGTGAAAGCACCAAGTCCTAACTATTGGACTGCCAGGGAACTCCCTAGAGTTTATATGACATTTATAGAAAGTAATTTTAGAACAAAAGTAAAAAACTGAGCAAAATAATGAAAAAAAATAGTAAATTACATAACAATAAATTATATGTTCCTATAAATTTGAGAAGGAAATGGCAACCCACTCCAGTAATCTTGCCTGGAGAATTCCATGGACAGAGGAGCCTGGCAGGCTACAGTCCATGGGGTTGCAAAGAGTCAGGCATGACTGAGCAACTATCACTCACTCATATTATTAGTAATTGTGTAAATCATGTGGCAGTAATTAAATTTGGATGTTTTTGGCTGTCTTACCGAAAGTATTACATTATCGAAAGTGATATTTACAGACTTACCTCTAAACAACATTAAAAGTTAGAGGTACTTCACTGGGTAATATTTTTTAAAATTGCTCATTTTTCCAGATACACCTCACTTCTAAGATCTGGGCACCATATTGGTGTTATTTACTTAGTTGGAATTCCAAAGTGTCTTGGACATAAGTGTACATTAGTGTTGGTAAGATGCACCCCCTGCAATATCTTTTGGATTTAGAGTGTTCTGGGAAGAGAAAATGAGCCTTAGGACCATGCGCTGACCAGGGGCAGTTGTGGCAGTGTGGATGCGGTATTGAAACAGAGCAGGACTGTATGGTCCTTGCCCCCCATCATGTTCTCTGCCTTCCTTTTGCCTGTGGAAAACGTCAATCGAAGGATAAATTTAATCAGAGAAGTGAAAAATGCTGAAACAAAGCAAAACAGTCTAAGGAGACTAAATAATAATAACGTAGTCACTAAGAACAGTCAAGGCCGTTCAGTTCTATTTCAAGGGCTATAGATAATATTCTGAGCCGTATCCTGTGAGCTGTCTTGTAGGTACCAAAACACCAGGTGGAGGAGTTAACTACATGATAACCAGACTGTACCTGGACTTGAGCTGCCACAGTTCTGAGAACTGACTGAAAAGAAATGGGAACAAATGCACACCCGAACTGAAGATTAACTGTACCTAAAACAAGCAACATGATGCTAGTCAGACCACTGATGACCAATTGAAGATGACTGTCAGAGATTACTGTGCTGTTTCTGCATGTGACCCCAATCCCCACTCTGTCTATAAAAGCTCTTATCCCCTGCTTGTCAGTGGGGGGAATAGGCCTTTGGACAGATGTCCACCCCCCACCCCCCACCCCCAGTTGCCAGCATCTGAAATAAAACAAACTTTCCTTTCCACCAACCCGGCCTGCTTTTTGACTTTTGAGGGGCTAGCATCCAGATCCCCCATCCGTACCTTTCAGTAACAGTAGCTATGGTGGTGGTAGTAGTGTGTTAAATAAATAAGAGGAAGACTAACTTCCAAAGAGTCTTCCCTGGCAGTCCACTGGTTAAGACTCTGAACTTTCACTGCATGAGGTGAAGGTTTGATCTCTGGTGGGGGAACTAAGATCCCATATGCTGCGTGGTGTGGTCAAAAAAAAAAAGAAAGAAAGAAAGAAACGTCTAGAGGTCTTAAGTCCATCATAGGGGATTTTTTTTTTTTTTTTGTCAAATATCAAGCTGTTCAAAGAAATTAGATAAACTAGAAAGAAAAGATATTCCAGAGGTAGAGAGTGGAAAGAACGAGGAATTGGCCAGTTTGGATTCTGCACTGTTGTTGAAAATGCTGAGCACTAAGCCTGGGGCTTGTCACCAAACTGAGTGGTTGCAGGCAAGGGAGGCTGGGCGACATTGCCACTGACATTCCTGATTCTCCCAGGGGCAATGTGGAGACAGGAGTCAGCTTGCAGATTACCTTCTCAGGTGAACACTTGTGGGGACCAGTTCACCCTAAGACCGTTCTGAGAAGTGTTTGTTCTTTTACACAGGGTATTCCATGGTGGAGCAAGGTCAAATTACAAATGGGTCATGTATCATATGTCGAAATGTTTAACAGTTACAATTCAAGCAATAAGAGGTTAAACAAAATGTTACTTTATTTTTCTAGATAAACTGGATAACATCACCAACTCAGTGGATATGAATCTGAGCAAACTCTGGGAGATGGGGAAGGACAGGGAAGCCTGGTGTGCCGCAGTCCATGTCTGACTGCAGAGTCAGACACGACCTAGAAACTGAAAACAGCAACAGATAAACTGTACCTTCAAACTGACTGGGAAGACCAGGTCAAATATAGACTTCTCTGACTCCTTGGAGTTCCATGTCAGAAGAACATGGTGAAGGGGGAGAACCACCCCCAACCATGGCCCAGTCCCTCTTCTCTTCCCACTCTCAGCTCTTTCCAACAGTGTGAAGGCCCCATCTGTGTGGTCGAATCTGTCCACATTCCTCCAAACAGCCAAGTCATACTCAAGCCTAAGGAAAAACATCCTGTAAGTGACAATGTGTCATGCTTCAGGATGGTGGACTTAGGAAGAGAGGCCTGTGGAGGCCTATTTAGAAACAGGCTTGAGGTGGGACTCCCCTGGTGGTCCACTGGCTAAGACTTTGTGCTCCCAGTGCAGAGGACCCAGGTTTGATCCCTCGTCAGGGAACATGTCACAGCTAAAGATCTTATGTGCCAAATAAGTAAATAAATATTAAAAGAAGAAGAAGAAGAAATAGGCTTGAGGCTCTTTGGGCATGGAATTCTGGAGTCCTGAGCCACTGGGATCTATGGAAATTTTCATGGGTCTGTTAATTAGGTAATAGCATTGTGTTGATATTAATTCCCAGTTTGAAAATTGTACCGCAATTATGTACATAGATTTTTTTTAATGTGGACCATTTTAAAAGTCATTATTGAATTTGTTACAATATTGTTTCTATTTTATGTTTTGAGTGGGATCTTAGTTCCCAGGTCAGGGATCAGAACAGCACCCCCTACATTGGAAGGTGAAGTCTTAACCACTGGACCACTGGGGAAATCTACATAGATGTTTTGCTTTTAGGAAGTACACAATAAAATATTTAAGAATAAAGGGGTATGATGGCTGTAACTTACTCTCAAATAAAAATAATGATAATAAGTATGTGTATATATATATATATATAGAGAGAGAGAGAGAGAGAGAGAAAAAACATAAAGCAGTGTGGCCAAATGCTAACAATTAATCAATTTTCTGTGAATCTTTCTAGGAATTCTTTATATTCTTTTTGCAACTTTTCTATATGTTCAAATATAGAAAATATGCTTTTCATAATAAAAAGGGAAACAGTAAGCCATAGGGACATGGCATCCCTTCTCCCCTTGTCACCACTGTACTCCTCTCCCTCCCCTCAGCATTATGCTGACTGTAATTCAACAAATTATAACAAATAACAAATAAAAAGGAAATGAATATAGTTACAGAAAACAAAAGGGAAAAAAAAAGACATTTTGGGCAGCTGACTTAAGTACCTATGCAAGGCCCACTGGGCCTCTTAGGCTTATTTAGGAGTTCAATCCTTGGCTCAGAAAGATCCACTGGAGAAGGGTTACCCACTCTACTCTTCTTATCTGGAGAATTCCTTGGACAGAGGAGCCTGGTGGGCTACAGTCCATAGGGTTGCAGAGTCAGACACCACTGAGCGACTAACAGTTTCACTTTCAGGCTTATTTAGACTCACAAGATGACTGCAAGCCACACTCAGTCTGTTTAGAGGGAGATAGGTTGGGGGAGCTTCAGACATTCTTTGCCACAGTTCTCTGGGTAGGTACAAAGATGCTAGATGCACATTGGACCTCAATGAGAGCTGCTTTGGTTTAAATGTCTCATGCCTCATGCCAACCCACTCCAGTATCTTTGCCTGGAAAATTCCACAGACAGAGGAGCCTGGCAGGCTACAGTCCATGGGGTCACAAAGGGTCAGACACGACTGAGTGACTTTACCTCACTTCACTCTCTGCCTCACAAGAGACAATCTCATAATTCCACAGGCACAGTTTCCAGGGTTTCTGCAAGGGATATGCCTAGGTATAAGAGTCCAGCACTCACAAAGCCCCAAAAATGGCTTCCCCGTTAGGTAGTTGCAGATCTGTCAGTCCAGTTTACCAATGATGAAACATTTTTTAAAAATTAAAATTTTGGGGGGCTATACTGTGGAGCATGTGGGATCCTAGTTGCCCAACCAGGGATTGAACCCACACCCCTTACATTGGAAGTGTGGAGTCTTACCATTGGACCATCAGGGGAAGTCCCACCAATGATCATTTTAAGATTAGCTTTTAAAAAAACTATTTAATTTTTATTTTTGACTGCACTGGGGCTTCGTTGCTGCGTGCAGCCTTTCTCTAGTTGTGGCGACTGGGGGCCACTCTGTTGTGGTACATGGACTTCTCGTTGAGGTGGCTTCACTTGTTGCAGAGCACGGGTTCTAGGCAAGACGGCTTCAGAATTTGGGCTCAGTATTTGAGGCTTTTGGGCTGAGTTGCTCTGCAGCATGTGGAATTCTCCCAGATCAGGGATTGAACCCGTGTCCCCTGCATTGGCAGGTGGATTCTTAACCACTGGACCACTAGGGAAGTCTCTACCAATGATCATTTTTACTGTAAGCAATGTAGCCTTTCTTTCCTGGTGACTCAGTAGTAAAGAATCCACCTGCAATGCAGGAGACACAAGTTTGATCCCTGGGTCGGGAAGATCCCCTTGAGAAGGAAATGGAGATCCACTCCATATCCTTGCCTGGAAAACCTTGTGGGCAGAGGAACCTGATGGGCTAGACTGAAGTCCATGGGGTTGCAGAGTCAGACACAACTCAGCAACTGAACAACAGTAACAACATATAGCCTAGCAACACACTTGACATACGTTCAGGGAAATAAGCCTAAGGTTAGGTTATCATGCAGAAGTGTTTTTTTTTTTTTTTTAAATCTTTGTCATGGCTTTGATTAGAACTTTAAAAAAATTAATTTATTTGTTTTAATTGGAGGCTAATTACTTTACAATATTGTAGTGGCTTTAGCCACCACATCAACACAAATCAGCCACGGGTGTACATGTGTCCACCATCCTGAACCCCCCTCCCACCTCCCTCCTCAACCCATCCCTCAGGGTCATCTCAGTGCGTTGGCCCTGAACACCTTGTCTCATGCATCAAACCTGGACCGGTGATCTATTTCACATATGCTAATATACATGTTTCAATGCTATTTTCTCAAATCATCCCAACCTCACCAACTCCCACAGAGTCCAAAAGTCTGTTCTTTACATCTGTGTCTCTTTTGCTGTCTCACATATAGGATCATTGCTACCATCTTTCTAAATTCCATATTTATGTGTTAACATACTCTATTGGTGTTTTTCATTCTGACTTACTTCACTTTGTATGATAGGCTCCAGTTTCATCCACCTCATTAGAATTGATCCAAATGCACTCTTTTTAATAGCTGAGTAATACTCCATTGTGTATATGTACCACAGCTTTCTTATCCATTCCTCTGCCGATGGACATCTAGATTGCTTCCATGTCTTAGCTATTGTAAACAGTGCTTCAGTGAACATTGGGGTACATGTGTCTCTTTCAATTCTGGTTTCCTTGGTGTGTATGTCCAGCAGTGGGATTGCTGGGTTGTATGGCTGTTCTGTTTCCAGTTTTTTTTAAGGAATCTCCACACTGCTCTCCACAGTGGCTGCACTAGTTTGCATTCCCACCAAGAGTGTAAGAGGGTTCCCTTTTCTCTCCACCCTCTCCAGCACTTATTGTCTGTAGACTTTTGGATAGCAGCCATTCTGACTGGCGTGAAATGGTACCTCATGGTGGTGTTGATTTGCATTTCTCTGATAATGAGTGATGTTGAACATCTTTTCATGTGTTTGTTAGCCATCTGTATGTCTTCTTTGGAGAAATGTCTGTTTGGTTCTTTGGCCCATTTTTTGATTGGGTCATTTATTTTTCTGGTATTGAGCTGCATGAATTGCTTGTATATTTTTGAGATTAGTTGTTTGTCAGTTGCTTCGTTTGCTATTATTTTCTCCTATTCTGTAGGCTGTCTTTTCACCTTGCTTATAGTTTCCTTCGTTGTGAAAAAGCTTTTAAGTTTAATTAGGTCCCACTGGTTTATTTTTGCTTTTATTTCCATTACTCTGGGAGGTGAGTCATAGAGGATCCTGCTGTGATTTATGTCAGAGAGTATTTTGCCCATGTTTTCCTCTAGGAGTTTTATAATTTCTGGTTTTACCTTTGGACCTGTATTCCATTTTGAGTTTATTTTTGTGTACGGTGTTAGAAAGTGTTCTAGTTTCATTCTTTTACAAGCGGTTGACCAGTTTTCCCAGCACCACTTGTTAAAGAGATTGTCTTTTCTCCATTGTATATTCTTGCCTCATTTGTCAAAGATAAGGTGTCCATAGGTGCATGGATTTATCTCTGGGCTTTCTATTTTGTTCCATTGTTCTATATTTCTGTCTTTGTGCCAGTACCATACTATCTTGATGACTACAATTTTGTAGTAGAGCCTGAAGTCAGGCAGGTTGATTCCTCCAGTTCCACTCTTCTTTCCCAAGACTGTGATTATCACTTTTAACATAAAGGACAAGTTTGAATATTTTGCCATCACCAGGATTTGTATTACAGTAAGGATGTTCCCGCCATATCCTATGAATCTAGAATGATCTGATCATCTGTATTTATAGTGCCTACAATACCTTATTTTGGGATTTCTAGGTATTTTACAGCTAACAATATTACATGATTAGTTTTTAGCAGACAGAACATACTACAGTGAAATTTATTTAACTTTTTAAGAAAAATGATCTGTTCTCCCTATATACCATTTGTATATCAAAGGTTTTATCCAGTCTGAAAGTGTACAGTGCAGGCCTTTAAAATAACGAAGTATTGCTTTAACAACCTCTTCTCACTTTAGAAAGTGTTTGCATTCCCACCAAGTCTTCACTAGATGGCAGCAGAGGACATTGGTCAGGCTCTTGTGTAGCCTTAAGTGGCCTCAAGCATTCTCAATCCACAGCTTTTATCAGAATTATAAGGTATCCCTTACCATTTTCTTTAATCTTTTATTGGTGACCCCATATGCTATTATACTGCTGTAGCTCTGCTTGGACCTGATGGTCATCACACAGCCTGCTGTCTGCTTTTGCCTTCTGCTCTCTTGGGCACTCACAAACATCTCTCTGTAGATTCAAGTTTGCATGGAATCAGTCTACCTGGCAGTCATGCCTGCTTTATCAGGTGGCAGTCCCATCACAGGCATGGTGTCTCATGATTCATTCTTTTGTCTTTGCCACCCCTGTCCAACATCTAACCAACCAAAGTTTGTTAATAAGTTTCTGTGGCCCAGCTGCAGTGGGTCCCACAGTGAACAGTGAGAAATTTCTTCTCTCAGTGTGAAGTTGGTTTTACTTCAACCCAAATCTGCTTCCCACAAGGGGATGATTTATCCCCTCTTATATACAGCAGAGTTTTCAACATCAGAGAATGGGTAGATGGCTTCTCTCGCACATTTAGTACCTTGTCAGCAGTTTCTTCCTCATTCCCTTATCTCACAGTCCATTGGTAAAATTGAATGGAGGGTCTAAAAGTCTAGCCTACTGCTGCTGCCACTCTGCAATGCCCGTGAGGCTCCTTCTTAGATTTGACTAAATATCTTCAGACTCACAAGACTGTTGCAGGCCACACATGATATAGGACAGGCCTATGTAATGCAGGAGACACCAATTTGATCCCTGGGTCGGGAAGATCCCTTGGAGAAGGAAATGGCAAACCACCCCAGTATTCTTGCTGGGGAAATTTCATGGACAGAAAAGCCTGGTGGGCTACACTCCATGGGGTCACAAAAGAGTCAGACACAATTGAGCAACTAAACAACAGCAACAACATTCAGGACATAGGACAGGAACCACACAGGCAACCAAGCAGTGTCAGATATTCCTACCAGTGGGAATATTTGCAGCAATTCACTCAGCAGATGGCCAAGCGTCCCTTCAGGGGACTTGCAGGTTAAAAATGAACTACGGTGACTCCAAAGATGGAGAAGCTCTATATGGTCAGCAAAACAAGACTGGGTGCTGACTATGGCTCAGATCAGTTCAGTTCAGTTCAGTTCAGTTGCTCAGTCATTCTCAGATCATGAAATCCTTATTGCCAAACTCACACTTAAACTGAAGAAAGTAGGGAAAACCACTAGACCATTCACGTATGACCTAAATCAAATCCCTAACAATTATACAGTGGAAGTGACAAATAGATTCAAAGGATTAAATCTGATAGAGTGCCTGAAGAACTATGGATGGAGGTTCATGACATTGTACAGGAGGCAGGGATCAAGACCATCCCAAGAAAAAGAAATGCAAAAAGGCACAATGGTTGTCTGACGAGGGCTTACAAATAGCTGTGAAACGAAGAGAAGCTAAAAGCAAAGGAGAAAGGGAAAGGTATATCCATTTGAATGCAGAGTTCCAAAGAATAGCAAGGAGAGATAAGAAAGCCGTCCTCAGTGATCAATGCAAAGAAATGGAGGAAAATAATAGAATGGGAAAGACTAGAGAGCTCTTCAAGAAAATTAGAGATACCAATGGAACATGTCATGCAAAGATGAGCTCGATAAAGGACAGAAATGGTATGGACCTAACAGAAGCAAAAGATATTAAGAAGAGGTGGCAAGAATACATAGAAGTACAAAAAAGGTCTTCATGACCCAGATAACCACAATGGTGTGATCACACACCTAGAGCCAGACATCCTGGAATGTGAAGTCAAGTGGGCCTTAGGAAGCATCACTACGAACAAGGCTAGGGGAGGTGCTGGAATTCCAGTTGAGCTATTTCAAATCCTAAAAGATGATGCTGTGAAAGGGCTGCACTCAATATGCCAGCAAATTTGGAAAACCCAGCAGTGGCCACAGGACTGGAAAAGGTCAGTTTTCATTCCAATCCCAAAGAAAGGCAAGGCCAAAGAATGCTCAAACTACTGCACAATTGCACTCATCTCACACGCTAGTAAAGTAATACTCAAAATTCTCCAAGCCAGGCTTCAACAGTATGTGAACCGTGAACTTCCTGATGTTCAAGCTGGTTTTAGAAAAGGCAGAGGAACCAGAGATCAAATTGCCAACATCCGCTGGATCATAGAAAAAGCAAGAGAGTTTTAGAAAAACATACACTTCTGCTTTAATGACTACACCAAAGCCTTTGACTATGTGGATCACAACAAACTGTGGAAAATTCTGAAAGAGATGGGAATACCAGGCCACCTGATCTGCCTCTTGAGAAACCTGTATGCAGGTCAGGAAGCAACAGTCAGAACTGGACATAAAACAACAGACTGGTTCCAAATTGGGAAAGGAGTACGTTAAGGCTGTATATTGTCACCCTGCTTATTTAACTTCTATGCAGAATACATCACGAGAAATACTGGGCTGGAAGAAGCACAAGCTGGAATCAAGATTGCTGGGAGAAGTATCAATAACCTCAATATGCAGATGACAACACCCTTATGGCAGAAAGCAAAGAACTAAAGAGCCTCTTGATGAAAGTGAAAGAAGAGAGTGAAAAAGTTGGGTTAAAACTCAACGTTCAGAAAACTAAGATCATGGTATCTGATCCCATCACTTCGTGGTAAATAGATGGGGAAACAACAGAAACAGTGACAGACTTTATTTTTCTGGGCTCCAAAATCACTGCAGATGGTGACTGCAGCCATGAAATGAAAAGATGCTTGCTCCTTGGAAGAAAAGTTATGACCAACCTAGTTCAGTTCAGTTCAGTTCAGTTGCTCCATCGTGTCCGACTCTTTGCGATCCCATGAATCACAGGACACCAGGCTTCCTTGTCCATCACCAACTCCCAGAGTTTACTCAAACTCATGCCCATCAAGTCAGTGATGCCATCCAGCCATCTCATCCTCTGTCGTCCCCTTCTCCTGCCCCCAATCCCTCCCAGCATCAGGGTCTTTTCCAATGAGTCATCTCTTCACATGAGGTGGCCACAGTATTGGAGTTTCAGCTTCAGCATCATTCCTTCCAAAGAACACCCAGGACTGATCTCCTTTAGGATGTACT
>NW_011494852.1:2600260-2609812 GCF_000754665.1 Bison bison bison | reverse complement strand
TTTAATTTCATGGCTGCAATCACCATCTGCAGTGATTTTGGAGCCCCCCCCCAAAATAAAGTCTGACACTGTTTCCTAGACAGCATATTAAAAAGCAGACATTACTTTGCCAACCAAGGTCTGTTTAGTCAAAGCTTTTTTTTCAAGTAGTCATGTATGAATGTGAGAATTGGACTATAAATAAAGCTGAGCACTGAAGAATTGATGCTTTTGAACTGTGGTGTTGGAGAAGACTCTTGAGAGTCCCTTGGACTGCAAGGAGATCCAACCGAAGGGAGATCAGTCCTGGGATTTCATTGGAAGCACTGATGCTGAAGCTGAAACTCCAATATCTTGACCACCTGATGCGAAGAACTGACTCATTGGAAAAGACCCTGATGCTGGGAAAGATTGAATGCAGGAGGAGAAGGGGACAACAGAGGATGAGATGGTTGTATGGCATCACTGACTCCATAGACCTGAGTTTGAGTTATGAGTTGGTTATAGACAGGGAAGCCTGGTGTGCTGCAGTCCATGGGGTCGCAAAGAGTCCGACAGACTGAGCAACTGAACTAAGTAACTAATGGTGACTCCCAGTCCAGATAAAAGTTGCAAACCATGGGCGACATTGTTATTATAAACAATGTTACCTAGTGGGCACTTACCATCTTCATCTACTTCCAGGAAAATATTGCTAGAAAATTAACCAAAAGTTAGATGCTCATATAAAGGAGAAAAAGTTTTAACATTTTACACATGACCTAGAAATAAAAATAATCAAATGAAAAACTACTAAAATGAATGAAGGAGTTCAATAAGGTGGCCAGATATTTTTGAAAAAGTAAAGAGCTTTTTAATATACCAACAGTGATTAGAGAATATAATGAGATAAATATTTCTTTATATTTATGGAATTATGTAATTTCTTTATATTTATGTAATTATGTAATTACATAAATCATAATTATGTAATTACATCATATACATAATATACCAAAAAAATGTTCAAGTCCTACATAACAATGCCTTAAAAGTTGGTTGAAAATTCCATGACTTTTCAATAATGAACCATGTTAATTGAATGGAGTCAATGTTGTAGAAGGGCTTCCCAGGTGGCACTAGTGGTAAAGAATCCACCTGCCAGTGCAAGAGATGTAAGAGACACGGGTTCGATCCCTGGGTCAGGAAGATGCCCTGGTGGATGGCATGGCAACACACTCCAGTATTCTTGCCCATGGACAGAGGAGCCTGGTGGGTCACAGTCCACAGGGTCTCAAAGAGTTGGACATGAATGAATGCACACACACACAGTATTGTAGAAATGTAATTGTTTTACAAATTAACTATATAATACAATCCCAATTAAAATCACAATAGAAAATTTCTAAAGAATTAGAAAAATTGATCCTAAAATTCACTTGAAAACATACATTTGCACTGGGATGACCCAGAGGGATGGTATGGGGAGGGAGGTGGGAGGGGGGTTCAGGATGGGGAACATGTGTATACCCGTGGTGGATTCATGTTGATGTATGGCAAAACCAATACAATATTGTAAAGTAATTAACCTCCAATTAAAATAAATAAATTTATATTAAAAAAAGAAAAGAGTTAAACTTATTTTGTAGATATCAAACTTACTAGAAAGTTATAGTGATCAAAAGAGCAGTTTGGGCCCAGAAATAGGCATACATATCAGAAGAATTGAATAATTATGTTCAGAAACAGACACTTTAGTTTTCCTTTATGTTGATATAACTTGCATACATAAAATGCATACATTTTACATGTAGAGAATAGTGAGTTTTACATGTGTATATGTAGCAGCTTAGACACTACTCAGACCAAGATATAGAGCATTTCTGGTACCCCAGTAGGTTTGTCTGTACTCTCTTCCAGTCACTATCACTTCCTCCAACAAAAGTAACTTTTTGGTGGGTTAGTTTTGCCTGTTTATGAGCTTCACATGGGTAAAATCTTTTGTACTCAGCATATTTTGGTCAATGTTGTATTTGTGAAGCTTTCCACGTGGCGCTAGTGGTAATGGGCCGGCTTGCCAACGTAGGAGATATAAGAGACGAGGGTTCGATCCCTGAGTTGGGAAGATCCCCTGGAGAACGGCATGGCAACCATTCCAGTATTCTTGCCTGGAGAATCTCATGGACAGAGGAGCCTGCTAGGCTATGGTCCATAGGGTCGCACAGAGTTGGACCCAACCAAAACGATTCAGCACGCAGCACATATTTGTGATATTCATTCCCATGCTTGCACATAGCAGGGATTTCTTCTTTTTCGCCATTGTAGTATTCCATTCCATACAGTAGCATTCCACCACATGAATATAATACAATATAGCCAGTTATCCATCCTACTGGTGATGGACATTTGAGTTGTTTCCAGATTTGGGTCATTATAAATAAAACTGCTATGAACATTCTTGTACATGTCTTTTGGTGGACAGAAGCATTCATTTATGTTGGCTATACCCAGAGATGGAACTGCTGGGTCACAGGATGAACATGTATGTTTAGCTTTTGTAGATACTGCTAGTTCTCCAAAGTGGGTGCAGCATGGTGGAGGTGAGTATGTTGGTTTGTAGTGGTATCCCAATTGTGGCTTTAATTTGCATGTTCTTGCATGACTATTGATGTTGAATGCTTTTTCATCTGCTTATTGGCCATTTGGATATCTTCTTTTGTGAATATCAGTGCAAGTCTTCTGTCTCTCTGCTCTCTTAAAGTTGATTCAGATTTTTTTTTTTTTTAAAAATCAGTTTACAGGAGTCCTCTGTCAGATACATGTTTTGCAAATATCTTTTCCTGGCCTGTCACTAACTTTTCCACTTTCTTCATGGCAATTTTTTTTTTGTTAAATAAACATTGTGTACCTTTTTTTAAAAAGAAAGTTTAATTTATCTGAGGCGGGTTTTAATTGTGGCATATAGGATCTTTAGTTGCATTATGTGGGATCTTTAATTGAGACATGCAAACTGTTAGTTACAGCATGTGGGATCCAGTTCCCTGACCAGGGATCGAGTCCAGGCCCCTGCGTTGGGAGTACAGAGTCTTAGCCACTGGACCACCAGAGAAGTCCCCTTCATGACATCTTTTGATGAACAGAAGTTTTAGTAATTAAGTTAATATGTAAATTAAACTTAATTCATACATTAAATGGAATTAATTTATTAATCTTTTTTTGTGTCCCATTTAATAAATTTTTGCCTGCTCTTAGCCCTTAACATAGTCTCTTATGTTTTCTTTAATAGTATTATTGTCTTACCTTTCACACTTAGCTCTATAATACTTCTCAAATTAATTTTTGTGTGTTATGTGAGGTAGGGGTCAAGTTTCATGTTTTCTTAGATGAATATCCAATTGACTCAGCTTCACTTATTGAAAAGACAATCCATTTCTCACTGAACTATACTGGAGGTTGTAGCTAGTGCAATAGGTAAGAAAAAGCAAAGTCATCCAGATTTTAAAAAAAGAAGAAATTTATCTTTATTTACTGATAACTGATACTATGATTGTATCTATAGAAAATTCTATAGAATTTATAAAAAGCTACTCAAACTATTGAGTTTAGCAAGTTTTCAGGATATAAGATATATATATATAAATCAGTTATATTTCTATTTATTAGCAATAAATTATTAAAAATGTAGAAACAGGGCTTCCCTAGTGGTCCAGTGGTTAAGAATTCCTGTCAATGCACAGGACACAGGTTTAATCCCTGGTCTGGGAAGATCCAATGTACCGCGGGGCAATTGAGCCCACACTCTAGAGCCCAGGAGCTGCAATTACTGATTCCACATGCAGCAACCACTAAAGCCCATGAGCCCTAGAGCCCATGCTCCATGACAAGAGAAGCCACTGCAACGAGAAGCTAGTGCCCTGTAATGAAGCATAGCCTATGCTTTACACAACTAGAGAAAGCCCTCATACACCAGTGAAGATCCAGTGCAACCAATGAAGACCTGGTGCAGCCAAAAATAAATAAATGAAAAATTCTTTTAAAAATGTAGAAACAATACTGTTTATACTAGCATACAAAGTATGAAATAGGCATAAATCTGACAAAAGACTTGCAAGGTGTGTACACTGAAAACTACAAAACAATTGTGAGAGAAATTATAGAATACTTAAGTATTATAGAATACTTAAATACTTAAATGGAGATATATACCATATTTATAGACTAGAAGACTCATTATTTTTAAGGCATCAATGTGCCATAGATTAATCTACAGATTAATCTGTAGAAAGACTAAAAGTCTTTACTGAAAGACTAATCAAAACCCCACTAGGCTCTTTTTTTGTTGTTGAAATTGATAAATTGATTCTAACATTCCTTTAGAAATGCAAAGGATATAGAATAGCCAAGACAACTTTGAGACCAAAAAACAAAGTTGGAAGATGTAAATGACCTTATTTCAAGGTTTATTATAAAGTTATGGTAACCAAAGGCTTCCCTGGTAGCTCAGCTGGTGAAGAATCCGCCTGCAATGCAGGAGACCCCGGTTCGATTCCTGGGTTGTGAAGTTCCCCTGGAGAAGGGATAGGCTACCCACTCCGGTATTCTTGAGTTTCCCTGGTGGCTCAGAGGGCAAAGAATCCACTTGTAACAAGGGAAACCTGGGTTTGATCCCTGAGTTGGGATGATCCCCTGGAGGAGAGCATGGCAACCCACTCCAGTATTCTTGCCTGGAGAATCCCCATGGACAGAGGAGCCTGGCCATCTACAGTCCATGGAGTAGCAAAGAGTCTAACACGACTGAGTCACTAAGAACACACATGGTAATCAACTTCAAGACAGAAAAATAGATCAATGAATGGAATAGATTCCATAACTAAACCCACATTGATTTGATCAGTTGCTTCTTAATCAAGTGGCAAAGACAATTCAATGGAGAAAGAATAATCTTTTCAACAAATAATTGAAACAACTGGATTTCTGTATTTGAAAAAATTAACTTCAACTCATATCTTTCACTGTATATTAAAATTAATATAGCATAAGTGAAAAAAGGTGAAAGTTGCTTAGTCATGTCCGACTCTTTGTGACCTCATGGACTGTTCAGCCTGCCAGGCTCCTCTGTCCATGGAATTCTCCAAGCAATAATACTGGAATGGCTAGCCATTCCCTTCTCCAGAAGATCTTCCCAACCCAGGGGTCAAATCTGGCCTCCTGCATTGCAGGCAGATTCTTTACTATCTGAGCCACCAGGGAAGCCCATAATGCACTACTACTCAGAAGTAAAAAGGAATGAACTGTTGATATACTCAACAACATTGACTAACCTCAAAATAATTAAGCATGACTCACCCCCAACCTCTCCCAAAGCTCGTAGCATATAATTCCATTTATGGTCAATTCTATAAAATGTAAACTGATCTACAGTGACCAAAAGCAGTTCTCTGAGGAGTAAGTATAGTAGGTTGTGACTGGCAATAGAGATTACAAATGAGCAGAAGGAAATTTTGGGGGATGATGTGTATGCTTACTCTCTTGACTTTGATTATGGTCTCAGGGGTGTATACATACACATGTAAAAATAAAATTGTACACTTCAACTATGTGCAGATTTTAAGTATATCACCTCAATAAAGTCGTTTGAAAAAACTATGGAGAAACAGAGGCCACGTGTGACCCAGATTATGTGACCAAAATTGGGCTGGTGTTCCTGGACCAGTCACTTAAGAATCCTCAGCTGTACAGATAATACCGCCCTTGCGACGCTTGAGAGACAGTGAAAACTTGTGTAATGCATATGACCTTTGGCCATACATTCTGTTGTTCCACCACTCAAAGTGGAAGGGTAGTAGGCAGTCTGCAATCTATTTGAAGTTCTAGTATATCTTGGATCTCTGACTTTAAGCAAGTTCTTTAACTTGTTTCAGTGTCAGTTGCAGAGGGTATTAAAATGACATAATGCATGGAATTAGCGTAGTGCCAGGTACACAGGTGGGGAGGAGGTGTCAGTAGCGTTAGACCCTGGCTGGTTGCTGGTATCACTGGGTGGGTCGCGGCAGGAACTTTCTGGGTTAGGGGCTGGTAAGCCTGGGAGGTAAAGACGGCTAGAATAGTACCAGTGGCAAAAGCGATACCCAGTGGCCGCGGCGAACACCTGAGCAGCGGAACAGGTAACCAACCTATGCACCATGCAATAAGCCCTTGACACCTCCCAGCCTGCCCCGCGCCTTCGGGCGCAGGCGCAGTGAGATAGGTGGTGGTGGGGGCCCAGTGAGGTCCGGCCCCGAGGCTGGGTGGGCGTGGCTTGGACCCTCGCCCCGCCTCTCGACCTGGGCGGTGGTCGGAGGCGTGGCTGCGGGTCTATGAGCTACCGTACCCCCTCAGGTGAGAGCGGCGGGGCGATTGCGGGAGCGCGGGGTTATTCGCACCAGCTGAGTTGCTGAAGGGAAGGCAGGATGTTGCCGGTGTTAAGTGGGATGATATTCCCCAGTTCGGTGAGCTCACTTAGGACCGAGCCCGAGTCCGGCGGCAAGTGGGACCAGCTATCCAGGAGACGCTCTCCTCGTCCTCGCGCCGGCTTCAAGAGCGCTTTTGAAAAAGAGACGAAGCATTTGGGTGGTTTGTTTCTTCCTAGGTGGGGAGTTTTAGGCTTAAATATAGTTGTTCCTTCCCATGCTGATATAGTATGACAGTGCATGAGGAAACTGAGGTACAGAGAAGCAAAGTTGCCGCCCACAGATTTCACACACTGTTAGTGTGACAGATCTTGACTGCAAGATCGAAATCTCCACAGACTGGCCTCAGAGATTATGCTGTTCTGACTACTCAGTATTGCCTCCAGGTTAATTCCCTGTCAGACTGTGTTAGACGTTTACTTAAATTGCTTAAAAAAAGAGAAAGAATAAAATGCCTGAATTCTGGATGCTAATTTGCTTCATGAAACAAAAGTTATCCAGGGTAACCTGATGTGTTTCATTCATACTTGAATTAAAAACACATGGTTTAGGAAGTTGTTATTTTACATACCATCAAGTTAGCAAAAAAAGTTCAGGTGGCCCAGTGGTAAAGAATCTGCCTGCCAATGCAGGAGACATAAGGGAGTGGGTTGGATCCTGGGGTTGGGCAGATCCTCTGGAGGAGGAAATGGCAAACCACGTCAGTATTCTTGCCTGGAGAATTCCTTGGACAGAGGAGCCTAGTGGGCTACAGGGGTCGCAAAGAGCGGCACCAGGTCATGTCCACGGGGTTGCAGAGTCGTACATGACTGTGTGACTCACACACAAGGAGTCTATGGTGGTTTTAAGATATGTCCACAAATTATTTCATACTCCTCTCTTCAAGAGATGGAGCCTAATTCCTCTCTTTTTGAATGTGGGCAAGACTTGGCTACTTACTTCTCACAAATAGAATAAAGTGGAGGTAATATACATTTCAGAAACGAGGTCATAAGAGGCACAGAGTGTCTTCCTTGCTCTTGCTTGCTTGCTTTGGAGGAAGTCAGCTAAGGAGTCATGATGAAACGCAAGTGACTGATTAAGATATCCTTGAGTTGAGAAATTGAGGCTTTGTATCAACAGCCACATGAGTGAACTTGGAAACTGGTCTTTCACCCCCAGTCAGATCTTAGATAACTATGGCCACATCTGATATCTTTTATTGTTATTGTTGTGTGTGTGTGTGTGTGTGTGTGTGTTTTGGTTGTGAGGTATTGGTTGGAAGGAGGCTCATTTTACTAATATAGGCAACTCTAACTTTAAAGAAAATTGTTTTGATGTACAGATAACAGAAGGGCATAGTGGAAGAATAAGGAAAAACAGTAAATTAAAAGTAGATTTTGAAATACTGATCACCAAAAGTTGTTCTAGAATGAGAAATTCAAAGATAATGGTTAAACAGGGATCAGCAAACCATGGCCTGTGGGGTGACAGTCTGGTTTTTTCTTTTAAATAAACTTCAGATATTGTGATTTTATTACAGTGGTATAATTTTTGATTTACAGCTCTTGGAGATATATTTCATGTACCATGCAATTCACCCATTAAAAGTATAAAGTGCCGTGATTTTTTAGTATATTTACAGAGTTGTAAAACCATCACTACAATTTAATATTTCCAATACCCCAAAATAAAACTGCATACACATTAGCAGTCACTCTCCATTCCTGAGCCATCATTTTTCCTGTTTTTAAGGGTTTACCTATTCCAGATCTCTGCTCATTGAGTTCTGCAAATTTTCCAAATGTTGGCATATTTCATTATACAAAAACAAAACAAAAAAGCCTCATGATGATTACTTCTACCACTAACCTATCAGTGAAGAGTCTTTTTTTTTTTTTTCTTAATATTTGTTTGGCTATGTCTGGTCTTTGTTGCCTCATGTGGGCTCAGTAGTTGCTTGCGCCAGCTTGTTTGCCCTATGGCATGTGGGATCTTAGTTCCCCTACCAGAGATGGAACCCGTGTCCCCTGGATTGGAAGGTGGATTCTTAACCACGGGACCATCAGGGAAGCCCCCAAGAAGAGTCTTGAGTAGTGTGAAATTGTCAAGCTCTTTGTGTCAAGTATAACTTTTCCAAAATAATTTTTGTTGAAAGCTTGAATTTTTTTAATTGCCAGCAAATACTAAGTTGTTTTCCTTGAAGTAATAGGCTCACTTACAATAGTTCATTTTAGAGGAAATGTGTGCCAGATACTCAAGACTGAATAGCCTCAGCTTGTCAATCATTCTTTTAAGTAAAAATGACATTCTATCAAAAGAATGGCTATATCAGTTTACAACTCAAATTTTCACACAAGTGCTTTTCCTCATGACAACCATTGAACTTAAGTATGGGACAGAAGTGCCTCATGCATACTTCCCATTTCATCACATATTACACATTATATTAAAGTAGTAAAACGATGTATGTTGAAAAGCAAGATTTAATAAAGTTAATAATATTTACTGTTCATCAAGAACATTGTTTATTGAAGCGGGCTTTTTCTCCCTTTCTCAACTTGAGGGCATGGCTGTGAAGAATACAGTGACTAACAGTTTAGTGCCACTGCTTTGATTTGTGTTAAGGCACCAACTCTTTCCAGTCATATCTGCTCCCCCCAACCTGGGGGCTGAGAACCCTTATCCTAATGTCTTTTTTTTTTTTAATTACTTATTTATCTGGCTTCACTAGGTCTTAGTTGCAGCATGCGAGGCCTTCCATCTCGGTTGTGGCATATGGGATCTTCAGTTGTGGCATGCAAACTCTTAGTTGCAGCATACATCAGGATCTCTAGTTCCCTGACCACGGATCAAACCTGGGCCACCTGCATTGGGAGCTCAGAGTCTTGGCCACTGAACGACCAGGGAAGTTCCCCTAACTTCCTTTTAAAAAAAATACTTCTTTTAAAAAATTTGTTTGTTGGGCTGTGCTGGGTCTTTCAGAGAAGACAATGGCAAGCCACCCCAGTACTCTTGCCTAGAAAATCTCGTGGACAGAGGAGCTTGGTAGGCTGCAGTCCATGGGGTTGCTAAGAGTCGGACACGACTGAGTGACTTCACTTTCACTTTTCACTTTCACGCATTGGAGAAGGAAATGGCAACCCACTCCAGTGTTCTTGCCTGG
>NW_011494852.1:2583452-2600160 GCF_000754665.1 Bison bison bison | reverse complement strand
AGAAGGAAATGGCAACCCACTCCAGTGTTCTTGCCTGGAGAATCCCAGGGACAGGGGAGCCTGGTGGGCTGCCGTTTATGGGGTCGCACAGAGTCTGACACAACTGAAGAGACTTAGCAGCAGCAGCAGCAGCAGCTGGGTCTTTGTTGTTGTTTGAAGGGTTTTCTCTAGTTGCAGTGCATGGGCTTCTTGTTGCCGTGTCTTCTCTTGTTGCAGAGGCTTCTCTTGTTGTGGAGTGTGGGCTCTAGGCACACGGGCTTCAGTAGATGTGGTGAATGGGCCCGGTAGTTGTGGCTAGAGGGCTCTAGAGTGCAGGCTTAGTAGTGTGGTGCACGGGTTTAGTTGCTCTGTGATATGTGGTATCCTCCCATCCTAGAGATTGAACTGGTGTCCCCTGCATTGCAAGGCAGATTCTTAACCACTGGACCACCAGGTAAACCCCTCTCCCTAATTTCTATTATGTAGTTTTTGAGCTTCGTGTAAATGGAATCATAGAGTCTGTACTTTTTTGTGCCCAGCTTCTTCACTCAGCATTGTGTTAGTAAGATTCACATGTGTGTGTGTTGTTGTAGTTTGTTTTCTTCTCATTGCAATTTTTTATTTTCTGTGTATATATATTTTATTTTCTGTTATACATAGACATTTGGGTTATCACCTTTTTTTTTTTTTGGTTTTTGGCTTGTGTAAGTTGTGCTGCTGTGACTATTGAACTTGTCTTTTGATGAAATTTTGTACATGTTCCTGTTGGCATTTACTAGGAGTAGAATTTCTAGGCTGTGTTGATCTTTAGAATAAAACAGCCAGTGTTTTACGAGCAAAATGGGCTTATTGATATTTGGGAATAGTAGAGGAATTGCAATCCAGGATGCACAAGCTGTGGCAAAACCATAGGCAAGTCTGGCAAAAGGAGAGGAAAGTTACTTTCTAGAGAATAAGGAAGTTGGAGGTGGCTGTTTTGAAAGAAAGTCCATTGGAGGAAAGAGAGTGTTCAGGGTGATGATGGTTTCTTTTGGCTGAATAGTTTTTCAGCCTGAGGCTGTTGCTGGACAAGGAGAACTCTTTCTTTTTTGGAGTAAGGAGAGGAATAATCTTCCTGTTGGAGATCCAAGTTACATCTCTTCCTGTTTGGGATCTGCAAACAGTAATGAGGGACAGTGCAGGAGATCTTCCCCCTTCATGACTTCTGCTTTCTTTTTATTTATTTATTTATCTTTTGGCTGTTCTGCATGGCATATAGGATCCTAGTTTCCCCACCAGGGATTAAACCCGCTCTCCCTGTATTGGCAGTGTAGAGTCGTAACCACTGGACCACCAGAGATGTCCCCCAGCTTCATTTTAAATGGGGTTTTCCTTTTACTTTTCAGTCATAGAATATATGTATATTCAGGTTAAGCAACTACTGATAACATAGAAATCAACAGATTTTCTATGATTGTTTTATTATTGAAATTATTGAATTAATGAAACCACTTTGGTTTATAATCATCCCTCAGTATTCATGGGGGATTGGTTCCAGGACCCCCTGCTGCTGCTAAGTCACTTCAGTCGTGTCCAACTCTGGCTCCCCCGTCCCTGGGATTCTCCAGGCAAGAACACTGGAGTGGGTTGCCATTTCCTTCTCCAATGCATGAAAGTGAAAAGTGAAAGGGAAGTCTCTCAGTCGTGTCCAACTCTTAGCGACCCCATGGACTGCAGCCTACCAGGCTCCTCCATCCATGGGATTTTCCAGGCAAGAGTACTGGAGTGGAGTGCCATTGCCTTCTCCGTCCAGGACCCCCTACTGATACTCAAATCTATGCTACTGAAGTCCCTTATATAAAATGATGTAATATTTGCATATAACCTATATTCATCCTCCTGTGTACTTTAAATCATCTCTAGATTACTTAAAATACCTAGTATAGTATATATACTACGTGGTGTGGTGTTTAGTCACTAAGTCGTGTCTGAGTCTTTGTGACCCAATGGACTGTAGCCCGATAGGCTCCTCTGGCCATGGGATTCTCCAGGTAAGAATACTGGAGTGAGTTGCCATTCCCTTCTCCAGGGGATCTTCCTGACCCAGGGATTGAACCTGTGTCTCCTGCTTGGCAGGTGGGTTCTTTACCCCTGAGCCACCAGGGAAGGCCCAAATATTATGTAAATAGTTGTAAATACAATGTAAATACTGTGTAACTAGTGCTAACATGCAGCAGGTTCACGTTTTGCTTCTTGGAACATTCTGGAATTTTTTATTTGTTCTTGAATGTTTTCAGTCTGTAATTGATTGAATCTGTGGATTTGGAACCCATGGACATAGAAGGCTGACTGTATATATACAAGATAAAAGATGTAAACATTTTGCTAGATTGGAGAGGCAGTTTGGAGCTATACTGTTCAGGGCCTGAATGCCATGTGAAGGTAAGGTAGGCTGTGTAGTACAATGAAGAGGCTAGGTGACTCTTGCACCCACTACTTACATTCTGTGTTACCTTGGCTAAGTCACTTCACATTCCTTTTTTTTTTAATATATTAAAAAAAATTTATTTCTATATGGCTGCACTGGGTCCTCATTGCTGATCACAGGCTTTCTCTAGTTGTGGTGAATGGGGGCCACTCTTTGTTGTGGGGCATGGCCTTCTCATTGTGGTGGCTTCTCTTGTTGTGGAGCACAGCCTCTAGGGGGCATGGGCTTCAGTAGTTGCAGCACATAGGCTCAGTAGGTGCTGTGTTCAGGCTTAGTTGCCCCAGATCTTAATTCCCCAACCAGGATCCAACCCCGGCCCCCTGCCGTGGGAGCACAGAGACTTAGCCACTGGGCCACCAGGGAGGGCCCTGTGACTTGTCTTCTTTAGCTTTATCATGAAGTAGAGCTTGAAGGTTGGAGTTGGAAATGGCAACCCACTGCAGTATTCTTGCCTAGAAAATTCCATGAACAGAGGAGCCTGGCGGGCTACAGTCCATGGGGTCACAAAGAGTCGGACATGACTTTGCAACTATACAGCAACAGCAGCAGAGCTTGAAGGTGTCAGACTGTGATGTGGTTGTTTGTGATCTCTTCCAATTAAATAAGGTATTTGCAGCAGTGAACATCCTGGAAATGTTCATCCAGAAACTGTTTTTTTTGGGGGGGATAACTGTTCTCAAAGCTTGAGTGAATAAAAAGGAAAGCTCCCTACAGAGAGGCCAAGTAGATTAGTGACAGCTTCCTCTCATCCTTCTGTCTCATTCCATGTCAGAGTAATTTTCCTAAAATACCACATTGATCATGGGAAAGCCCTGCATTAAACCGTTAAGTGGCTCTCATTGCCTATACATTTCAGACTTCTCATCCTGGCATTAATGGTATTTACTTGAATTGGTCTCATTCTTTTGTGAGCTTTTTTCCTGATTACCTTCTAAACCATATTCTCTTCTTTAGCAAAACAAGCTTCCTTGAGCTTTCATGATGTTTTTAGTCTTTATACTTTTATAAATCCTACTTGTTCTTCAAGGGCTAATTAAAACTCATTCCCTGTCTTTCTTGAAGTTTTTTCTTTGAAGTTCAGCTTCAGGTATCCTTCCTGTGAATTTCCATAGCAAGTAATTTGTTCATATTTAATATGGCAACTAATCTTATGCCACTCTATCATGATATTTTATATTAATGTTATTTATATCTTTTTCCTCTTTGCTTACCTCTTCATTTTTTCTTTTTTACTCCAACCAATTTGTGAATTCCTTAAACCATATCCCTGCTATCTAGTTACTATTTTTAAAAAATCAATTTACTTTTTCTGTGTAATTATATCAAGCTAATGATTTGCAAGTAATAGACCCAAAAAAAGATTATGTATATGTGTTAATAGTAGAAATAAAGATAAGTAAATCTATATGCCATCAAACATGAAGGATATCCTACAAAACTAGATTTTCATAAGAAATGAGAACTAAATATTCCTGGAGCCAGACGTGGTGTGATGATGCATAGAATAGAGGATGCCATGTATTCTGGAAGACCAGTCTTATTGGAAGACAGTCACATTGGGTGGATTCTTAATCCAGCCAGGAGTCTCAAAAGTGTATTACTTTATAACACCCCACATGACTGTAAGTCCTAGGCATGCTGCAGATTTTAAGATTGTTGGATAAGTCTTTTGCCCCAGAAATACTTCATTATTCATTTATTTATTTCATTTTTATTGCCACCTGCTATGTTCAGACACTGCTGTAGGTGGTGGTGGTTCAGCAGTGAAGAAGACAGACAAAGTCCCCACTTTGTTGGAACACATGTTCTAGAGGATGTGTTCAACATGAGGGAGGAAGAAAGAGACAAACAATATATAAAAAACTTTTGGAAATGTTACTGAATCAAACTGGGGTCTGCTTGCCTGTGCACAGTGAAGCCAATTAAATGACACTGGGTTGTGATGAAGGAAAGTACAGCATTTACTGTAAAGGCTCTCATACAAGGAGAATGGGTGGCTTGTGCTTTAAACCCCAAGCTGCCCAAAGGGTTTTAGCAAAGCATTTGTAAAGGCCAGGTAAATGGGGAGTGGTCCCAGGGTGTAGGATCAGCTCGTGTACAGTTCTCTGATTGGTTGATGGTGAGGAAACAAAATGGGGTCACAGGGGTTAACATTATCAATCCTTAGGTGCCAGTATGTCTGGAGGTTCATAATCATCAAGTAGTTAATTTCTTCCAATTGATGATGGTCTTAGTATCTGTAAAACAACCCAGTCAGTGTGCGTCAGATACTATGATCTAGGTACTTCAGAAAGATGCTATAGCAGAGGATATAGGGGAGGAGTCTGTCCCAGGAAGACCTCACAGGGTCCTTCTTGGTTATAGAAGCAAAAACTAGGGTGATTGAATAGTAACTGGGTGGGGTGGAATAGGGAGTGGCTATGGGTCTACTTTAGGGATAGGGTGATCAACAGCTTTTGTCAAATGTTGTGAAGGGAAGAGCCACCTGAATTTAGAGCCAAGAAGACTTGGACTCTATTCAGCTCTGCCAGCGTGACCTCAGGTAATATGCTCAGTATCTATGAACTTTAGTGCCTCATATGTAGCATGAAGATATTGATAATTGCCTTACAATATTGTGAAAATTAAATAAGCTGATGCATATGAAAGGATTCTTTTTTGTTGTTGTTGTTCTGCTTCTTGTTGGATCTTAGTTCTTCAACCAGGGATCAAACCCAGGTCCTCAGCAGTGAGAGCTCAGTCCTAACTACTGGCAAGCATGAGTGCTAAGTCATTTCAGTCATGTCCGACTCTTTGCCACCCCATGGACTGTAGCCTGCCTGGCTCCTCTGACCATGGGATTCTCCAGGCAAGAATATTGGAGTGGGTTGCCATGCTGTCCTCCAGAGGATCTTCTCAACCCAAGGCCTGAACCCACATCTCCTGCATTGTAGGTGGATTCTTTACTGCTGGGCCACTGAGGAAGCCCCATTAACCACTGGATTGTTAGGGAATTCCCTGAAAGGAAATGTGTGTTAACTAAAAAGAGCTATAGAAGTACGATGTTATTTCATTTCTCTGTTGACTGTGTGAATTTCATGCAGAAATGATGGTTGTTGACCAATCCTTTGGTGGAACTTTGAAACAGAGACCTGGGCTTCTGGACCACTGGTGTTCTCAGGAGAGTGCAGGGTATGTGCTCCTGAGAAGGTGGCTGCCTGCCTGGCTGCAGGAAAACAGAGGTCAAGGCTAGGGGGACTGCCACAGTAGGAACAGAGTAGCCACCAACTCTTTATTTACTGTCTGCATCCTGCCCTGGATCCTTGTGGGAACCATACTGGTTTGAATAAAAATCCTTTTTACATTGTGGATCTTTTTCTTCTCTCATATACTAAACAAGTATAGCTGTTAAGAGGTCATGATCTCAACTTGTTTTAGGCAAACTAAGTAGTAAGAAAAATATGTACAGATGTTTAGGCTGTTTGGAATTTATAAACATAATTAAACTGTAACAATTCATAGAATTTCTGTCTTGATTCCTAATTATTTTTGATGTTAAAAGATGACAGCAATGTGACTGCCATTTGTGTCCTAAAAAGGCAGGCAAGTGCTGCCATCTAGTTTTATATGTTTGATTGTTGTTGTTCAGTTGCTCAGTTGTGTTTGACTCTTTGTGACCCCATGGACTGCAGCAGGCCAGGCTACCCTGTCCTTCACCATCTCCCAGAGCTTGTTCAAACTCATGTCCCTTGAGTTGGTGATCCCATCCAACCATCTTGTCCTCTCTCCTGCCTTCAATCTTTCCCAGCATCAGGGTCTTTTCTTATGAATCAGCTCTTTGTATCAGGTGGCCAAAGTATTGGAGCTTCAGCTTCAGCATCAGTCCTTTCAGTGAATATTCAGGGTTGATTTCCTTTAGGATTGACTGGTTTGATCTCCTTGCAGTCCAAAGGACTATTATCTTTGCTGACATTTGAGATGATGAAGTTGCTAGAGAAACTTTGAAATACTAAACAGAGTTTTATATATAAGGACCAAGCTGATTTTTCATTTGCAGCTTGTTGGAGTTGATTTAGTACTATTTTAATTATGAGACATATTTAATACCTTTTGTATGACCTTTTCTCATGGCTGCAGTCACCACCTGCAGTGATTTTGGAGCCCCCAAAAATAAAGTCTGACACTGTTTCCACTGTTTCCCATCTATTTCCCATGAAGTGATGGGACAGATGCCATGATCTTCATTTTCTGAATGTTGAGTTTTAAGTGAACTGTTTCACTCTCCTCTTTCACCTTCATCAAGAGGCTTTTGAGTTCCTCTTCACTTTCTGCCATAAGGGTGGTGTCATCTGCATATCTGAGGTTATTGATATTTCTCCCGGCAATCTTGATTCCAGCTTGTGCTTCTCCAGCACAGCATTTCTCATGATGTACTCTGCATATAAGTTAAATAAGCAGGGTGACAATATACAGCCTTGATGTACTCCTTTTCCTATTTGGAACCAGTTTGTTGTTCCATGTCCAGCTCTAACTGTTGCTTCCTCAGCTGCATACAAATTTCTCAAGAGGCAGGTCAGGTGCAGATGGTGACTGCAGCCATGAAATTAAAAGATGCTTACTCCTTGGAAGGAAAGTGATGACCAACCTAGATAGCATATTCAAAAGCAGAGACATTACTTTGCCAACAAAGGTCCGTCTAGTCAAGGCTATGGTTTTTCCTGTGGTCATGTATGGATGTGAGAGTTGGACTGTGAAGAAAGCTGAACACCGAAGAATTGATGCTTTTGAACTGTGGTGTTGGAGAAGACTCTTGAGAGTCCCTTGGACTGCAAGGAGATCCAACCAGTCCATTCTGAAGGAGATCAGCCCTGGGATTTCTTTGGAAGGAATGATGCTAAAGCTGAAACTCCAGTACTTTGACCACCTCATGCGAAGAGTTGACTCACTGGAAAAGACTCTGATGCTGGGAAGGATTGGGGGCAGGAGGAGAGGGGACGACAGAGGATGAGATGGCTGAATGGCATCACTGACTCGATGGACGTGAGTCTCAGTGAACTCCGGGAGTTGGGAGGGAGGCCTGGCGTGCTGTGATTCATGGGGTCACAAAGAGTGGGACACGACTGAGCAACTGAACTGAACTGAACTGTATGACCTTTTTACTAAAACTATCCTAGAACACAAGGAGAGTTTTTTTTATTAATAGGATGGAAAGGTACTGTAGCTGACTGAAGGACAACGTTGTCTGTGAAGTTCACTGTTTCGGCCATGGTGGTGTGCAGACAACTCTGAACACTGTTAATTTTTCAGCATTTATTCATTTTTAAAAAAACTTCAAAAAATTTATTTATTTACTTTTTGGTTGTGCTTGGCCCTTGTTGCTGCAAGTGAGCTTTCTGCAGTTGCAGTGAGCAGGGTCTGCTCTTCATTGAAGTGCACAGGCTTCTTAGTAGTATAGTGGCTTCTTGTGTTATGGAGTACAGGCTCTAGGCACGCAGGCTTCAATAGTTGCATCATGTAGACTCAGTAGTTGTGGCTCCTGGGCCCTAGAGCTCTCTTGATGTGAGCCTCGTTACCCTGAGGCATGTGGAATCTTCCCCAACCAGGGGAATCATCGAATCCATGTCCCTTGCATTGGCAGGTAGATTCCCATCCACTGTACCACCAGGTAAGTCCAATTTTCGGTATTTAAAAATTATTTTTAGTTGTGGGCTGAGAGTGGAAAGTGAAGTTTTTGGAATAGATTAAATTTTGATCAGGGGCAAGCTTTTGTATGACTTTCTAAGTCTCCTGTGTGGCCTGCAAGCTCTGCTGGTGGTTTTCCCACCCATCTGCCTCACCACATGTGACTTTCTTTTCCATACTGTCCTGTTCTTAGTTCCTGGATGATACCATCTCCTTCTTCTTCTAACTAGGTTCATGGCAGTTCTTTCACCAGGAAGTTTTTTTTGTCTCTGCTCCTATTTGTTTACTTGTTAATTTTTAGAAATTAAAAGATGCACAGCAAAGAAGAAAGCAATCATTCCCATTCCTTCCACTTAGAACAACACCACTGCTAACATCTTTGCATATTTGCTTTAAATCTTTTTTTTTTTTTAAAGAAAAATCACCATCAGTTTGTGCAATATTGTGATTGATAAGAAATATATATTTTGTCATTCAGATGATCAAATGGTGTCTGTGGTTCCTGGCTCACAGCTCCCCAAACCCTTGGAGTGTCCTAGGTGGTGAGAATTTAAAGGTATTGCTTATATTAATTAAGTGATTTTTGGAGAGCCCTAGAATGAAGGTTGGTTACTAGGAGAACCAATCTGGTGATTAGAGGGTTGGAACTTTTAGTCCCACCCTCTAACCCCCTCTGTTCTGCCTTCCTGCTAGCATTGAGGATTATATCTATATAAGAATTCAACAGAGAAATGGCAGAAAGACCCTCACTACTGTCAAGGGATTGCTGATGATTATGATAAAGAGGAACTAATAAAGGTGTTTAAGAAAGAAGTTTGCCTGCACTGGTACTGCAGTTGAACAGCCAGAATATGGAGGAGTAATTCAGCTACAGGGTGACCAGCACAAGAACACATGCCAGTTCTTCATAGAGACTGGCTAGCATGACCAGATGAAAGTCCATGGGTTTTAAATGTTTGGGGTTCACTGAAGCTTAAATGAGGATTTTTTTTTTTTGTGCAATGAGTATAATTTCCTTTTTGTCCCTTGTCACAAGTTTAAAAACCTCACAGCTTGTATAATGTAACCATTTGGGGTCTGCTTTTAACTTGAACTAGTGTAACTCTTTCATGCAATAAACTGAAAAGAGCCCCCGCCCCCCGCCACCCCCCCCTCAAAAAAAAGAGAGAAAAGGAGAATGGCTGGAAAAAGAGGAAAGAAGCTGGAGGATGAGTCAGTAGCTAAAGATGATTGATCTAAGCAATCATACCTATGTAATGAAACTTTGGTAAAAATCCAAGAGGATGGAGTTCGGAGAGCTTCTAGGTTGGCTGACGTGTGGAGATTTGGAGAGAGAGGCACTCCTGGAGCGAGTATAAGTTCTGTGCTCCTTTCTCCCCATTTTGCCTGATGCTTCTCTTCCATCTGGCTCTTCCTGAGTTACATCTTTTTATAGTAAACTGGTAATCTAGTAAGCAAAATATTTCTTTGAGTTCTGTGAGCTGCTCTAGGACATTAATCCAACCTAAGGCAGGGGTCATTGGAACTCTAGTCTATAGCTGGTTGGTCAGAAACCAGGTGATAACTTGTGCTAGTGACTGGCATCTGAAGTAAGGCAAGGAGACAGAGTGCTGCTCGACTGAGCCCTTAACTTGTGGATCTGGTGCTGTCTCCAGGCAGAGAGCATCAGAATTGAGTTGATTTGTAGGCCATTTTGCTGGTATCCTGAGAATTGGTGCTGTGGGGGAATCTTTGCTCTACCCCACCACCTGTACTGTTGCCAGAAGGGGGAGCCCTTCCAGGGCCCAAAAGTGGGCTCCTGTCTAACACTTTTAAATGAATTATCCAAGGGGACACACATGCTGACAAAGCAAGAAAGGGTATTTTATTGGAAAGGGTACCCAGGTGAAGAGTAGTAGGATAAGGGAACCCAGGAGAACTGCTCTCCCATGTGGCTCGCAGTCTTGGGTTTTGTGGTGATGGGATTAGTTTCTGGGTTCTTTGGCCAATCATTCTTACTCAGAGTCCTTCCTGGTGGCACATGCATTGCTTAGCCAAGATGGAAGCCAGCGAGAAGGATTCTGGGAGGTGATCGAACATGTGGTGTCTTCTTTTGACCTTTCCTGAAATCTTCTGGTTGGTGGCGGCCTATTAGTTCTGTGTTCCTTACCAGGACCTCCTGCTGTAAACCAACTCATGCAAATGGTTACTATGGTGCCTGGCCAGGGTGGGCAGTTTTAGTCAGTGTGCTTCCCCTAACAGTACCACAATGAAAACTGGGATCCAGAGCCCTTTTAGTTTGATAACAGTGATATTTGTTTATTCTAAAGAGTTCAAATAATGCGTTAAAAAAAAAAAACCCATCCTAAATCCCACCACCTGGAAATAACATTAAATGGACGTAATAATGGCACACACACAGAACTGTCACACATTCTTTGCTGCAGCACACATTTCCGTGTGGTCTTCTAGCTTTTTTATAATGGCACAATCTTTTTTTTTTTAAATTTTCAAAATATTTATATATTTGTTTGACTGCACCTGGTCTTAGTTGCAGCATGTGGGATCTTTAGTTGTGTCATTTAGACTCTTAGCTGTGGCTCTAGATCCTGAACCAGAAATCGAACCTAGGACCCCTGTGTTGGAAGCATGGAGCCTTAGCCACTAGACCACCAGGGAAGTCCCCATCTTCTGGCTTTGAATGCTGCCATGGGGCATTCAGCATTCATCTGAATGCTGAGGCCATCTAGATTCTGCTACCTGGTACTGAAGAAATCCTTATGATGGAAGTTTGGTGGCTTTGATAGGAGATTGAGCTTTTTGTATCCAATTTCTTGTCATGTAGTGTAGACAAAATTTGTTGCTTGCCATTCCAGTAAACAGTGAGTGTTGCCTACTGTCAACTGCTGTAGCCACCCTGATGGTATGTCCTGAGGGGAATTCAGGATGGTGAAACCAGACATCTTCCCCAATGCAGAAAAGCACTAAAATCATTAACATGAGATGTCTGTTTTTTGTGTGTTTACCAGTAATCTTTTGATGTTCTTTTGATTTTTTCTTTTTTTTAGCAAAATCTCCTATACACACATACTTCTTTTACCTCTTTAGGACAGTTTCTTAGCACTGTCTGAGAAGCTGATTCCTGGGCTAGAGTCCTCAGTAATAGCCTCTGAGTAAAATATAATTCTCAACTTTCAGATTGACAGTGATATGACCTTTCAGTTTCCAGACTTCCCCCTCTCCCCAGTTCAGGGAATCAAGATTGCTGGGAGAAATATCAACAACCTCAGATATACAGATAATATCACCCTAATGGCAGAAAGTGAAGAGGAACTAAAGAGCCTCTTGATGAGGCTGGGAGAGGAGAGTGAAATAGATGGCTTAAAACTCAACATTCAAAAAACTAAGATCATGGCATCTGGTCCCATCACTTCATGGCAAGTAGAAGGGGGAAAAGTGGAAACAATGACAGATTTTCTCTTCTTGGGCTCCAAAATCACTGCAGATGGTGACTGGAGCCATGAAATTAAAAAATGCTTGCTCCTTGGAAGAAAAGCTATGACAAGCCTAGACAGCATGTTAAATAGCAGAGACATCACTTTGCTGACAAAGGTTTATATAGTCAAAACTATGGTTTTTCCAGTAGTCATGTATGGATTTGATAGTTGGACCATAAAGGAGCCTGAGCACTGAAGAATCGATGCTTTCAAATTGTGGAGCTGGAGAAGACTCTTGAGAGTCCTTTGGACAGCAAGATCAAACCAGTCAATCCTGAAGGAAATCCATCCTGAATATTCATTGGAAGGTCTGATGCTGAAGCTGAAGTGCCAATACTTTGGCCACCTGATGCAAAGAGCTGACTCATTGGAAAAGACCCTGATGCTGGGAAAGATTGAGGGCAGAGGAGAAGAGTGAGACAGAGGATGAGATGGTTGGTTGGTATCACCAACTCAGTGGACAAGAGCAAACTCCAGGAGATAGTGAAGGACAGGGAAGCCTGGCATGCTGCAGTCCACAGGGTCACAAAAAGTCGGACCCAACTTAGCAACTGAACAAAAATTCAGGGAAATTATCTTGTGTTTCATCTTTTAAAATTTCTGTTCTACTTGTTGGGTTTTTCATTATAGGCACACCAATCATTGTAATACAGAATCATCTTCACCTGACCTCCATAGCAATATTTCCCTCCAGTTGCTTAATTTTTTTGACTTTTGAATCTTTTTTCACTGCCATTTCTGTAACCCCCTTTTCCCCATCTGTCTTTAATTTAATCATCAGCTGTGGTAGAGTCTGTTTCTTGCCATTTCCAACATGCTGATTTGTTTTGTAATGTTTTGATCCTCAGTTTCATTAAGTCTGCAATCTTCCTTTTCATACCATTTTGTTATTTTCCATCTTGTCCTTGAGTTTTATTGAATTCATGTTCTCTTTGACTTGTTATCATGAAAAGTCACTGTAGGGAAGTGTTCCTCTGTTTTTTGAGTTAATTATCTTCAGGGTTAGTTTTGTGTGCTAAGTTCTTGGGAGGTGTTTGCATAGTGCATGCTTTTTCCCTTGAACCTGGTCATGCTTGGGTGGCTCTGCATGTATGTTAATCTCCCTGTCTGCTCAGTGAGGTGCTTCAGTGGGGTGACTTCTTGGCAGTCTTTCTATAATACCTGGGAAATTTATTTTCCTTCAGGAGCCACAGAGTGAGGACTGGATATTTTTCTGTGTTATCCACTTCTCTGTGCCCTGAAGTAGTGGCAGATGAGGGTGGTGTGGAATGTGAGTTGGAGGTATTGCTCAGTTAAACAAGGTCAGCTGCACAATTTCTGGGGCCCAGTGCAAAAGAAGATATGATGCATAGGTCGATGGAACAGAATAGATAACCCAGAAATAGACCTCACAGATATACCCAGCTTAATATTGACAAAGTGCAAAGGCAGTTCAATGGAGGAAGCATAGCTTTGTAACAAGCAGTGTTGGAACAATTGGACAGCCATAGACAAAAAAATTAATCTTGACCTATAACTCAAAATGTAAGATACAAGAACTATAAATCTTTTATGAAAAAAACCAAAGGGGAAAATCTTCATAATCTAGAACTATACAAAGTGTTCTTAGCCTTGATATCAAAAGCATGATCCACAGCAGGAAAAACTGATATACTGGATCTCATCAGAATTAAAAACATCTGCTCTTCTAAAGCCCATGTGAATAGGATAAAAAAACAAGTTACAGACTGGGGAGAAAATATTTGCAAACTATGTATCCAACAAAGAACTAGTATTTATAATATATAAAGAACCTTCTAAACTGAACTTTAAGGAAGAAATCTCTATTATTTTTTGTAACTACATGTAAGTCTATAATTACCTCAAAATAAAAAAGTTAATTAAGAAAACCCCACATCTTCAGAATATCCTTTTTTCTGGCCCTCCAGACTAACATTCTTGTTGAACTCTAAGCTTTTCCTTTGGAACATTTGTCATGATTTTGTTATTAGTTGAGTGGTTGTTAGTTTAATGTCCATCTCACCTACTATGCTGCAAGTTTTCTCCTACTGTATCTTCAGTGCTGAAACAATGCCCAGTAAATATTTATTGAATGTGTTACATTGAAGAGCCAATATTGACTCTATGTTGGATCTGATTCTTTGACTTTTAACATTTGCTTTTCCTTGCTTTTGCTATTATAATTATACATAATGGCCTGCCTCTGACCCTGCCTTTCCCTGAATGTTAAACCAAAATACCTTTGCTCAGGACCCTGTCCACCTGTGGATGCCTACAGGAAGGAAGAAATTAACACATCTCATCTGATCATTCCAGAAGATATTTGTAAGATTAATGGCCCTTTTTACTTTACTTCTTCACCTCCCCTCTCCCCTTCTATAAACAAACTGGACATCCAAACCCTGATAAGATGGTTATTTTGAGACATTAGTCTGCCATCTTTTCTGTCAGCTGGCTTTCTAAATAAAGTCATATTCCTTGCCTCAACATTTTGTCTCTTGGTTAATTGGTTGTTACATGGTGAGCAGAGTGAGCTTGGACTTGGTAACAAATGTATAAAAGTTAGTACCTTGAAGAATTATCGAAATGTTTGAAATTTATATTTGGTAAATACTTTAAATCCATGCCTCCTCCACTGTAAAAAAATTTAAGTTTATATTAGCCGTGCTGGGTCTTCATAACTGCATATGGTCTTTCTCTAGTTGCAGTGCATGGGCTTCTCATTGTGGTGGCTTCTCTTGTTGCAGAGCACAGGCTGGCTCTAGGGTGTGTGGGTTTCAGAAGTTGTGGCTCAGTAGTTGCGGTTCCTGGGCTCTGGAGCACAGGCACAGTAGTTGTATTGCACAGGCTTTGTTGTGTGGCATGTGGGATCTTCCTGGACTGGGGATGAAACCTGTGTCCCCTGCATTGGCAGGCAGATTCCTAACCACTGGACTACCAGTCCACTTTCTTTTTTTGAAAAAATGAGCACCTCATCCTCTTCCCAGGATGCCCCTCATCCTTTGATCCCCTTGGCTGAGCCTCGCATCATCATCAGCCTTTGTACAACATCTGCTGTTTCTCCAGACTCCAAGTTGGACAGCTGCCAAGAATATCTGCCCCCTTGGCCTCCTCAGGGCTGAGTTTACCCAGTAATTAGTCTCATTATTCTGTGTTGGAATTTTAGAAAGACAGCATGGTGGTGTTATTATTCAGTGAATAACAGCATTTAAATTGATCCAATGCTCAGTGAAAATGACATTTCTAGGTCTGTTTATAAACAACCTGTTCAAACATTTTGACTTATTACTAAAAGCAATTCAACTGCCTTCAAATTCTCAAACGACAAATTATTTTCAGAAAATATATGGAGGGGAATCCCTGTGATGGGTAAGACCTTGTAACATAATGATTTGACAGGAAAAGTTAGTTTTAGAATTCTGTGAATTTCAAGCAGTGTTTGCATGAGAAAGAAGGGATGGTTTGGGAGGTTACAGGTGGCCAGCATTCCTGTTTGCTGTTTTGAACCAATCTGGTTGTTGAAGAAATCAGTATGCTTCTCTTAGGCAGGCTGACTTTGCACAGCATTATTATTATTATTTAGTATTTATTTTATTTGACCATGTCAGGTCTTCTTAGTTGCGGCACATGGGATCTTCACTGTGGCAAGTGAAATCTTTAGTAGCGGCATCTGGGATCCAGTTCCCTGACCAGAGATCAAATACAGGTCCCCTGCATTGGGAGCATGGAGTCTTGGCCACTTGAACTCTAGGGAAGTCCCTTGCACAGCATTATTGAAGAATATATATATAATATATTTGTATATCTTGAGAATATAAAACACTATATTAAGACAAGACAACAGAAAAATCGCACTTTATGATTACAAAAATATTAATCAATGCAGGGGACCTAGAAAATAGTAAAAAAAACAAATCCCCCCAAATATTAACACCAAGAGAGAATCACTCTTTTAAATTTAAAATGTTGAACTAATTTTAGTCTTTGAGAAAAGTTGCAAATATAGTTGTGATAGGAAAATGGTCCCCCAAAGATATCCCTGCCATAATCTCAGATGCCTCTGACTATATTATGTTGGATGGCAAGGAGACTTTGCGGATGTAGTTAAGGTTGCAAATAAAATAGGGAGACTAGCCTGGAATATCCAGGTGGGTTCAATCTAATCACATGAGCCTTTAACAGAAGAAAATTTTTTCTGGCTGAGGTCAGAGAGATTCAAAGCATGAGGACTCAACACGCTTCTGCTAACTATAAGATTCAGAGGGCCAAGGGTAGGGACTAGAAAGAAGCCTATAGGAGATAAGGATGGCCCCCAGCTGACAACCAGCTAGGAAGTGCAACCTTCTTCCTGTAACTTGGAGGAGTTGAATCCTGTCAGCAGCCTGAGTGAGTTTGCAAGAGGATCCTGTGTCCCATATGAGAAACCAGTCTCTATGGATACCTTGATTTTGAGCTGGTGAGACCCTCAGCAGAGAGTCTAACCATGAATGCCAGACTTCTGACCTATGGAACTGTGAAATAATAACTGAGTATTGTTTTAAGCAGCTAAATGTGTGATTATTTGTTATGTAGCAGTAGAAAATTAATACAACAGTACAAAGAGGTTCTGTATAGCTTTCCCTCAGCTTCCCCTAATGTTAATGTTTTCCTTGCCATTATACAGTGATCAAAACCAGGACATTACATCAATAAATGGATGGATAAGGAAGCTGTGGTACATATTAATATATGCAATAGAACACTACTCAGCCATAAAAAGGATGAAATAATGCCATTGGCAGCAAATGGATGCAACTAGAGATTATCATACTGAGTGAAGTAAGACAGAAAGAGGAAGCAATACTATGTGATCTCACTTATATGTGAAACCTAAAATAAAACAGGAATGAACAGAAACAGACTCACGGACATAGAGAATAGACTTGTGGTTACCAAGGGAGAGGGATGGTGGGGTAGTTTGGGGTTCAGTTCAGTTCAGTCGCTCAGTCGTGTCCCACTCTTTGTGACCCCATGAATCGCAGCACGCCAGGCCTCCCTGTCCATCACCAACTCCCAGAGTTCACTCAGACTCACGTCCATCGAGTCAGTGATGCCATTCAGCCATCTCATCCTCTGTCGTCCTCTT
>NW_011494852.1:2583047-2583340 GCF_000754665.1 Bison bison bison | reverse complement strand
TATCTGAGGTTATTGATATTTCTCCCAGCAATCTTGATTCCAGCTTGTGCTTCTTCCAGTTCAGCGTTTTTCATGATGTACTCTGCATATAAGGTAAATAAGCAGGGTGACAATATACAGCCTTGACATACTCCTTTTCCTATTTGGAACCAGTCTGTTGTTCTATGTTCAGTTCTAACTGTTGCTTCCTCAGCTGCATACACATTTCTCAAGAGGCAGGTCAGGTGGTCTGGCATTCCCATCTCTTTCAGAATTTTCAACAGTTTATTGTGCCGATGCAAACTATTATATAT
>NW_011494852.1:2582180-2582947 GCF_000754665.1 Bison bison bison | reverse complement strand
AACCTGCCTGACTTCAGGCTCTACTACAAAGCCACAGTCATCAGGACAGTATGGTACTAGCACAAAGACAGAAATATAGATCAATGGAACAAAATAAAAAGCCCAGAGATAAACCCACGCACCTATGGACACCTTATCTTTGACAAAGGAGACAAGAATATACAATGGAGAAAAGACAATCTCTTTAACAAGTGGTGTTGGAAAAACTGGTCAACCACTTGTAAAAGAATGAAACTAGAACACTTTCTAACACCATACACAAAAATAAGCTCAAAGTGGATTAAAGATCTAAACGTAAGATCAGAAACTATAGAACTTTTAGAGGAGAACATAGGCAAAACACTCTCCGACATAAATCACAGCAGGATCCTCTATGACCCACTTCCCAGAATATTGGAAATAAAAGCAAAAATAAACAAATGGGACCTAATTAAACTTAAAAGCTTCTGCACAACAAAGGAAACTATAAGCAAGGTGAAAAGACAGCCTTCAGAATGGGAGAAAATAATAGCAAATGAAGCAACTGACAAACAACTAATCTCAAAAATATACAAGCAACTCCTGCAGCTCAATTCCAGAAAAATAAATGACCCAATCAAAAAATGGGCCAAAGAACTAAATAGACATTTCTCCAAAGAAGACATACAGATGGCTAACAAACACATGAAAAGATGCTCAACATCACTCATTATCAGAGAAATGCAAATCAAAACCATCATGAGGTACCATTTCACGCCAGTCAGAATGGCTGTGATCCAAAAGTCTAC
>NW_011494852.1:2581499-2582080 GCF_000754665.1 Bison bison bison | reverse complement strand
GCTGAATTCTACCAAAAATTTAGAGAAGAGCTAACACCTATCCTACTCAAACTCCCCAGAAAATTGCAGAGGAAGGTAAACTTCCAAACTCATTCTATGAGGCCACCATCACCCTAATACCAAAACCTGACAAAGATGCCACAAAAAAAGAAAACTACAGGCCAATATCACTGATGAACATAGATGCAAAAACCCTTAACAAAATTCTAGCAATCAGAATCCAACAACATATTAAAAAGATCATACACCATGACTAAGTGGGCTTTATCCCAGGGATGCAAGGATTCTTCAATATCCGCAAATCAATCAATGTAAAACACCACATTAACAAATTGAAAAATAAAAGCCATATGATTATCTCAATAGATGCAGAGAAAGCCTTTGACAAAATTCAACATCCATTTATGATAAAAACTCTCCAGAAAGCAGGAATAGAAGGAACATACCTCAACATAATAAAAGCTATATATGACAAACCCACAGCAAACATTGTCCTCAATGGTGAAAAATTGAAAGCATTTCCCCTAAAGTCAGGAATAAGACAAGGATGCCCACTTTCACCACTACTATTCAACATAGTT
>NW_011494852.1:2581047-2581399 GCF_000754665.1 Bison bison bison | reverse complement strand
CTCTTTCAGAATTTTCAACAGTTTATTGTGCCGATGCAAACTATTATATATAGGATGGATAAACAACAAGGTCCTGCTGTACAGCACAGGGAACTGTGTTTATAGTGATAAAACATAGTGGAAAAGATATTTAAAAATATATATGTGTATAACTGAATTAAAAAAATATATATCAGCAAACAAAAGCCTGGGTCCAGATGGCTTCACAGCTGAATTCTACCAAAAATTTAGAGAAGAGCTAACACCTATCCTACTCAAACTCCCCCAGAAAATTGCAGAGGAAGGTAAACTTCCAAACTCATTCTATGAGGCCACCATCACCCTAATACCAAAACCTGACAAAGATGCCACA
>NW_011494852.1:2580584-2580947 GCF_000754665.1 Bison bison bison | reverse complement strand
CTCACTGTTTGCAGATGACATGATCCTCTACATAGAAAACCCTAAAGGCTCCACCAGAAAATTACTAGAGCTAATCAATGAATACAGTAAAGTTGCAGGATATAAAATCAACACAAGAAATCCTTTGCATTCCTATACACCAATAATGAGAAAATAGAGAAATTAAGGAAACAATTCCATTCATCATAGCAATGAAAAGAATAAAATACTTAGGAATATATCTACCTAAAGAAACTAAAGACCTATATATAGAAAACTATAAAACACTGGTGAAAGAAATCAAAGAGGACACTAATAGATGGAGAAATATACCATGTTCATGGATTGGAAGAATCAATATAGTGAAAATGAATATACTACCCA
>NW_011494852.1:2565298-2580484 GCF_000754665.1 Bison bison bison | reverse complement strand
GAAAAGATGCTCAACATCACTCATTATCAGAGAAATGCAAATCAAAACCATCATGAGGTACCATTTCACGCCAGTCAGAATGGCTGTGATCCAAAAGTCTACAAGCAATAAATTCTGGAAAGGGTGGAGAGAAAAGGGAACCCTCTTACACTGTTGGTGGGAATGCAAACTAGTACAGCCACTGTGGAGAACAGTGTGGAGATTCCTTAAAAAACTGGAAATAGAACTGCCATATGACCCAGCAATCTCACTGCTGGGCATACACACCGAGGAAACCAGAAGGGAAAGAGACACCTGTACCCCAATGTTCATCGCAGCACTGTTTATAATAGCCAGGACATGGAAGCAACCTAGATGTCCATCAGCAGATGAATGGATAAGAAAGCAGTGGTACATATACACAATGGAGTATTATTCAGCCATTAAAAAGAACACATTTGAATCAGTTCTAATGAGGTGGATGAAACTGGAGCCGATTATACAGAATGAAGTAAGCCAGAAAGAAAAACACCAATACAGTATACTAATGCATATATATGGAATTTAGAAAGATGGTAACAATAATCCTGTATGCGAGACAGCAAAAGAGACACAGATGTATAGAACAGTCTTTTGGACTCTGTGGGAGAGGGCGAGGGTGGGATGCTTTGGGAGAATGGCATTGAAACATGTATAATATCATATAAGAAACGAATTGCCAGTCCAGGTTCGATGCATGATAAAGGATGCTTGGGGCTGGTGCACTGGGATGACCCAGAGGGATGGTATGGGGAGAAAGGTGGGAGGGGGGTTCAGGATGGGAAACACCTGTACACCCGTGGTGGATTCATGTTATGTATGGCAAAACCAATACAATATTGTAAAGTAATTAGCCTCCAGTTAACATAAATAAATTTATATTAAAAAGTAAAATTAAAGAAAGCAAAAAAGAGCTTCAGGGTAAAAAAAAAAAAAAAGAAGGTGATCCTTGGGGCCATACTTTGAGAAACACTACTTTTGGCTATAAGCAACCTTAAGAGATTATTCTTTGGAGACTCTAAGAAAAATAAACTTAACTTATGAGTTTATGCCTTCATTTTCACCATGTGCTAGGGCATACCTTCTCTAGGTTTTCTCTCATAAATATCCACTTTTCAGTTAGTCTTCTTTTCTTTATTTTTGGTCCTGGCTTTTTTTTTTTTTTTTTTTTGAGACTATACTTTTCCCAAATAGAAACATTTTCTTTGTTTCAAATAAATAATCATATTACTCCTACCATTTCATTTCTCCTTCAGCCTGTTCTGCTTTGATGCTCATATTTCTTCTGTGTGATGCCATGGGATGCTCACAGTGGCCCTTCAGGCTAAGGGGAACTGGTCTAGTTACCCATTGCATTTGCAAAGATTAGGAAACAGGCTTAGACAGATGAAGGAATAATAATAATTACATTCGCTGAGCCTCTGTTGTGTCCTAGCACCCCTGCAGAGTGGAAATTAATATCCTTAGGCCTCAAAAGTTCATGAGACTGACCTAAGTGAGCTGATTAGAAACTGAGCTGAAGTTAATATCATAGCCTGGTTCAGACCGGATTCTCACTGTAATTTATCAAGCCCACTGCTCCTTGATGGCAGAACTGGGATGAAAGCTCAGGGTGCTGCTTCTGGTTGCTGAACCACAGCACCTTCAAGTATATTTAACATGATTCTAGGGTGTGAGTGTGTGTAGTTGGGGGTCAGGGTCCTTAGAATTCTGGGTTCTTGACTCTTGGTCTGGTGTAGTGTCTACTGAATGTACTTACAATCTTAGTGTATATATATTTGGTGAAGGAGGGTTTGTTGTTGCAAAACTCAGGCTTAAATTGAAGAAAGTAGGGAAAACCACTAAGTCATTCAGGTATGACCTGAATCAAATCCCTTATGATTATACAGTGGAGCTATTGAACAGATTCAAGGGATTAGATCTGGTAGACAGAGTACCTAAAGAATATGGACACAAGGCAGTGACCAAAACCATCCCAAAGAAAACGAAATGCAAGAAGGCAAAGTGATTGTCTGAGGAGGCTTTACAAATAGTTGAGGAAAGAAGAAAAGTGAAGGGTAAGAGAGAAAGGGAAAGATATACCCAACTGAATGCAGAGTTCCAGAGAATAGCAGGGAGAGATAAGAAGGGCTTCTTAAATGAACAATGCAAACAAATAGAGGAAAACAACAGAACAGGAAAGACTAGAGATCTCTTCAAGAAAATTGGAGATATCAAGGGACCATTTCATGCAAAGATGGGCACAATAACGGACAGAAATGGCGAGGACCTAACAGAAGCAGAAGAGATTTTTAAAAGGTGGCAAGAATACACAGAACTATACAAAAAAAGGTCTTAATGAGACAGATAACCAAGATGGTGTCATCACTCATCTAGAGCTTGACATCCTGGAGTGTGAAGTCAAGTGGGCCTTAGGGAGTATTACTATGAACAAAGCCTTTGATTATTTATATATTTGTATATTTTTGGCTGTGCTGGGTCTTCATTGCTTTGCTCGGACTTTCTCTAGTTGCAGCAAGCAGGGGCTACCCTTCGTTACAGTGAGCAGGCTCCTCATTGCAGTAACTTCTCTTGTTGTGGGGCATAGGCTCTAGGCCCATGGACTTCAGTAATAGCAGCATGTGGGCTCAGTAGTTGTGGCACATGGGCTTAGTTGTCCATAGCGTGTGGAATCTTCTCAGACCAGGGATTAAATTCATGTCTCCTGCACAGGCAGGCAGATTCTTTTCTACTGTTCCACCAGGCACATCCCTTCCTTGGATTTTAGAATGCCTTGGTTCCCTAACCCCAACAGCTCCAACCCCAACAGGGAGGAGAAAATCCACTCAGTACATCCAATTTATGAAAGCTGTTTATACCTCATACACGGGTGGGCTATGGCTGGTGTGGAGGAAATGAACCTTCATGAGTAATGGTGAAAGCTGCATTACTGCTCCTGAATCTGCAGGCTGTTACATAATTTTTAAAGTGAACATGAAGCATTTTAAGGTATAATACCTAAAACGTACTTGGCATTAAATCATAGTTCTGCGTTTAATGTACTTTATAGGGAACATGGAACATGCTTTCATTCATAGGTTATTAGGTTCAGTTTCCTAAAAGAGACTAGCTTCTTAAAGTAATGGGTTTGATGTGTACAAGGATCATTTGTAAGTACCTCCTACACTGTGCAGTTGAGAGCAGAGAGAGTGAGAACTATGTTGAACTTACTTTATGTAAAGGATGTGCATCCTTCTTTTATCTCAAGGTGACGATTACGTGTCTGCGTTAAGTTTAACAGAACACATAAGAACCCTTTTCATTAGATAGTGTACTGAGAGCAGCAGATCCTCAGAATAGCTCACTTTCTCTGGCTACAGAGTTAAGGAAAGAAAGCACTTGATTTCTTTTAGATGACTCTGACAACTTCTCTCTTTTCCTGAAACTTCATATACCTTCTCTCTCATTCTCACTTTTGAAACAATTTTTTAAATTTATTTTAAATTTTTTAGCTGTGCTGGGTCTCCATTGTGGCCTGTGGGTTCTTTTTTGCTATGTGTGTGTGTGTGTGTGGGGGGAGGGGGTGGTTTCTCTATTTGTGACTAGGCTTCTCTTGGTGTGGATTGTGGTCCTCTATTTAGTTTGTTAGTGGCCCCTCAGCATGTGGGTTTTCCTATAGCTCAGATGGTAAAGAATTTGCCTGCAGTGCAAGAGATCCAGGTTCGATCCCTGGGTCAGGAAGATACTCTGGAGAAGGAAATGGCAATCCACTCCAGTGTTCTTGCCCAGAGAATCCCGTGGACAGAGGAGCCTGGAGGGCTACAGTCCATGGGGTCACAGAGTTGGACGCGACTAAGTGACTAACACACACAGTGTGTGGGATCTTAGTTCTCGGATCAGGGATCAAACCCACGTCTCTTGCATTGGCAGGCGTTTCTTTACCACTGAGCCATTGGGAAAGTCTGTTGTATTCTTTCTCAAAGAAGAGGAAGATTTGTGCGCCTCTGTCCATGGGATTTTTCAGGCAAGAATACTGGAGTGAGTTGCCATTTCTTTTTCCAATGGATTTTTCTCCACCCAGGGATTGAACCTGAGTCTTCTGTGTCTCTTGCATTGCAGGTGTAATCTTTTCCTTAGAGCCAGTGGGGAAGCATCTTTCTTGACTAGAAGCCAAGTCAGATCAATCCTGTATTTAAAAACCCATCAGTGATATCCTGTTTTTTTAATAAAGCCAGTCTCTACAAGACCCTACATGATCTGTCTCTCTCTTCTATTTCTCTGAACCTCATCTCTTCTCCCTTTTTCTTACATCAGAACTGATCTTGGGCTTAGTAAAATGAGTATGGTCTTATGATGGTGTACTGCCATGGAGTGGGAAGGTGAAGGCAGGGGCTGAAGATCTCTAGCCAAGTTGCTAATGGGCTTGTTTCATCACTGCTCATCCCTGTAAGCCCCAGCATTGCATGGTGTGAAGCGTTAAAAACAACCCAACACTGTTTGCTTTTCCCCTTCAATTGTAATTTCTAAGTAATATCTTGTAGAAACCTAGGGTCCCACAAATCCCTAGTTGAGAAACCTGATTTACTCCTCCTTTCTTGTCTTCTTTGGATTAATCAATTTCTTAGTTATTTGCTCCTCTGTTGTCTTTAGAGATAAACATTCTTGTAGTAATCTTTTCATGGTTACTTTAGAAATTACTGTGTGCATGCTTATTTACTATAGTTATCGGTTTCTTTACATTAGTGTTTTTATCACTTTATAAACAATACAAGAACCTTTCCTCAGTTTGTAATACCTTCTGGCCTTTTTTCGTTTGCTATTGTTGTCATATGTTTTACTTCTGCCTGTATTACACAGTATATAAAACATTATCCTTATTGTTTTTAAAATAAGAAATGTGCCTTTATATTTATCCCATGTTTATTCTGTCTGGTGCTTTTCATTCTTTCCTGCAGTGTTGGCTTCCATCTGAGACCATTTTCCTTTAGCCTGAGGAATTCCCTTTATTTCAGTTCTGTTTTTGAAGGATCTCGTTACTAGATGAATAATATGTTTCAATTTTTTCCCCCACCTCTATAAAGACGTTATCCATTGTCTTTGCTTCCTTAGTTTCTGTTGAAAAACAAGCAGTCATCCCAGGGATTTCTATGTACTGGATATTGGCCTGACCTGTGTCAAGTGGTCACTTTGGCTTCAAGGTTGGGAATTCAAGTATATGTATATACCTAGCCTCTACTGCAGAGCAAGACAAGGGAGAAGGGAGTTGGATTTGGTATTGTTGAAGTAAATGACAATATGTGAGCATTGTACTAGGTGGTAACAGAAGGGATATATATAGTCAAGAGGTGTTGTTGGGATACTTCGCTGGTGAAAAGCGAAAGTGAAAGTTGCTCACTTGTGTCCGACTCTTTGTGATTCCATGGACTGTAGCTCACCAGGCTCCTCTGTCCATGGAATTCTTAAGGCAAGAATACTGGAATGAGTTGCCATTCCTACTCCAGGGGATCTTCCCAACCCAGGGATCGAACATGTGTCTTTTGAGTCTTTTGCATTGACAGATGGATTCTGTACCACTGACGCCACCTGGGAAACTCTCCCTTATAGTTCAGCGGTTAAGAATCCACCTGCCAATGCAGAGGATGTGGGTTCAATCCCTAGTCAGGGAACTAAGATCCCACAGGCCGTGGGGAAACTATAGAGCCTGTGTACCACAACTAGAAAAAGCCCACATGCAACAACAAAGACCCAGTACAGCCAAAATTTAAAAAAGAAAAAGAGGCATTATTGGAATAATTCATAAAATATGGTGGCTGTTTGAATGTGGAAGGAAAATTACAGGATAACTTTAAGATGTGTGGACTGAGTAACTAAATGTGTGTGTGTGCTCAGTCACTTCAGTTGTGTCCAACTCTTGCAACCCCATGGACTGTAGCTCGCTGCACTCCCTTGACCATGGGATTTTTCAGGCAAAAATACTGGATTGGGTTGCCGTTTTCTCCTCCAAGGGATCTTCCTGACCCAGAGATCAAACCCACGTCTCCTGCATTGCAGGTGGATTCTTTATTGCTGAGCTACCAGGGAAGCCTAACTAAGACAGTAATGATAAAATTCACAGAAATAGAAATATCTAGAATACTGCCTTCTTTTTGTATCTAAAAGATGAGTTTGGTTGAAACCTATTGAGTTTGTGAAGTTGGCAGGTATAAAATAGCTACTGATTTTTTTATGTTGATGTTGTATCCAGACATCTTACTAGTTCTTTTGGTAAGTTTTTCAGTTACTTGTATGGGTTTTTTTCAAGTAAGACAATCATAGGATCTTCAAATAGTTACAGTTTTTTGCTTTCATGTCAATATTTTCATATTAAAAATTTTTTTAAGGCATTTCTTTTTCTACTTTACAGTATTGTGGTAAGAAGTCATTTTGATCCTTAATCCTTTTGTGTGTTATTTTTGCCTCTCTGCAATTCATTATAATTTTCTCTTTATCCATGGAGGTCTAAAATTATATGACAGTGTGAGTTTTTAAATTATTCATTGAGGTGAGTACTCAGATGGGGCCTTTCAATTTAGAGATTTATGTTTCCTGATTAATGAATTCCTTCTTCAGCTTTCTCTAAGTTCGTTGTCTGGAACTTTTCTTATTTGAATGCAAAACCTCATGAATTGATTTTCAACCTTTTGCTGATTCTCAGTGTCTGTCTTCCTATTTGTCTGTCTCTCTCTTCTCTCTTCTGAAAAATTTTCTCTAGCTTATGTTTTTAAAAATCTCTTCTACTGAATCTTTGGATTGTTGATTTCCAGAAACTTTTCTTATTTTTTTTTTCAGTGTCTTTTCTCTAGAGTCCCTTGTCTTGTTTCCTGGGTTAAATATCTTTTCTCTCTAAGGACATTAATTATAATAATTTTTTTTCTCCTTCATGGGTTTTCTCTTTTTCCTGGGTTTCATTTTTTACAATTTTTATTCAGAGTTTATAATCTCTCCCTAATTGTAAGGCCAGATACCATAAAACTCTTAGAGGAAAACATAGGCAGAATACTGTCTGACATAAATTGCAGCAGTATCTTTTTTGATCTACCTCCTAGAGTATGAAAATGAAAACAAAAATAAACAAATTATTAATTTGGACCTAATTAAACAGAAAAGCTTTTGCACAGCAAAGGAAACAATAAACAAAAAGACAACCCAAGGAATGGGAGAAAATATTTGCAAATGAAGCAAATAACAAAGGATTAATCTCCAAAATATACAAACAGCTCATGCAGCTTAATATCAAAGCAAGAAACAACCTAATCAAAAAACGGGTGGCACATCTAAACAGACGTTTCTTCAAAGAAGACATAAAGATAGCCAAGAGGCACATGAAAAGATTCTCAATATTTCTGATTATTAGAGAAATACAAATCAAAACTACAATGAGGTATCATCTCACACCGGTCAGAATGGCTATCATCAAAAAAATGTACAAACAACTGTCCCCAAACTACGTATTCCTTTCCAGTTGTATCAGGGATTCTGTTTACTTGAAGACTCCATTTTGCCTTCCCACTTTCTTTAACATAAGTAGGATCCACTATTCCCCACCAAAGACCTCTGGTTAAACTAGTGCAAAATAGGGAAAACAAAAAATACACTTTAGTTGAAATTACAATAGGAGGCATTATGTAGGAGAGCCCCTCCTCCCCACCCCCAAAGATAATGGTTAAAATACATGAAGGTCATTATTTCATTATATCTTCTAAAAGAGATGGAAGAAAAAGGAATGCTTTCAGAAAATTGCCATTCTATGGGGATTTGATAATGATGGACACGTGAGTGATCATTGATCAGCTTCTGGAGTCCATGGCTCTGATGTGATATACCTGTTGCAGTTTTAGACTCAGCTTGGTGATATTTTTAAAAAGGCCATGCTGCTAACTGAAATTCCTGAGTATGTAGTGGTGATTTTATCTGGATTTCTCATGACAGTTGACCCTCTGCTGCTGTAAGCCTTTTGGTTTAGCTGTCCTTGAAATCCTAGCTAAATCAGATGCATGGGTTCCCCTGACTTTGTGAGAAACAGGAAGTCGTTGCCTACATTGATTGTGTTTCTCAGGATGTTCTCAGGATGAATCAGGAAGGTTCACTTTCATGAGCCTGCCCAGGTTAGTTTACTTCTGACCACTAATTGCACTTTGTCTAGATTTTTCAGATCAGTAGATCAACAAACTACAATACTTCCTAGGTCCTGCAGTACTTGATTTGAGTGATAGGTCCTTAGCTTTTCCTAATGGTGGTGGCTATGGCATATTGAGTTCAAGTTACTAAAGTTACTGTCCTGGTTTTAAGTGTACTTTCATGACCTCTCAATAAGGCGTAACCATGCTCAGATTGCATATGTTTATATATATATATATATATATATATCCCTTCTGATAGCTAGTTTTTGGACTCTTTACCAGAGAGAAACAGATATTTCATAGAATCAACCCTTAAAAACCACATACTCAGCAAACTAACCAAATATATTTGGTATAGTTTGTATTTAGAAATAATATGGTTAATGTTTAGTCCAGTAATTATGTGGTAGTCATGGTTCTTATTTCAGGAGACTGAAATGACAACAAGGATAATTTTGAGGTTTGTTAAAACAGTGGAAATATTTGAAATGTATATGTGTTTATTTGATTTTTAGAGGTTTTTTTTTTTGATCTTTAAAGGTAGTTAAATGTTTCTATTTTATTTCTTTTTTAATGGCATTATAGAATTTTTTAATGAAACTATTTAGTTGAAATAAATGTTTTCATCTCAAAAAAGAAAATCTATAAACAATAAATGCTGGAGAGGATGTGGAGAAAAGGGAGCCCTCCTATACTATTGATGGGAATGTCAACTGGTACAGCCACCAAAGAGAACAGTATGGAGGTTCCTTAAAAAACTAAAAGTAGAGCTACCATATGATCCAGCAATCCCACTCCTGGGCATATACCCACAGAAAGCCATAATTTGAAAGATACATGCACCGAAGTGTTCATTGCAGCACTATTTACAATAGCCAGAACATGGAAGCAACCTAAATGTCCATCAACAGAAGAATGATAAAGAAGATGTGATACAGTGGCATATTAATCAGCCATAAAAAAGAATGAATTCATTTGCAGTGACATGGATGGGTCTAGAGATTATCATACTGAGTAAGGTAAGTCAGATAAAGACAAATATCAAATGATATTGCTTGTGTGTGAAATCTAAAAAAACAGAAATAGAGTCACAGATGTAGAAAAGAAACTTATGTTACCAAGGGGGAGGGTGGGTGGGGATAAACTGGGAGATTGGGACTGGCATGTACCCACTGTGTGCATGCTAAGTCACTTCAGTTGTGTCTGACTCTTTGTGACTCCATGGACAGTGTAGCCCACCAGGGTCCCTTGTCCATGGGACTGTCCAGGCAAGAATACTGGAGTGTGTTGCTATGCCCTTCTTTAGTGATCCTCCCAACCCAGGCATCTAACCCACATCTTTTATGTCTCGTGCATTGGCAGGCATTTTCTTTACCACTAGCACCACCTGGGAAGCCCAACATATACCCACTAAGAAGTGAGACAAAGGGAAAAGTGTCAGAAGATGCTGTTTTCTACAAAGAACCCACAGGAATTATTAACTTCATTTTTTTTCTCTTTTTTTTTCAATGAATTTTTATTGGAGTATAGTTGATTTATAATGTTGTGTTAGTTTCAGGTGTACAGCAAAGTGAATCAACTATACATATATGTATATACACTTTTTAAGGTTCTTTTCCCATATAGATCATTACACAGAATTGAGTAGAGTTCCCTGTGCTATACGGTAAAATAGATAACTAATAAGGACCTACTGTATATGCTTCCCCAGTGGCTCAGATAGTAAAGAATCTGCCTGCAATGCAGGAGACCTGGGTTCAATCCTTGGGTTGGGAAGATCCCCTGGAGAAGGGAATGGCAGCCCACTCCAGTTCTTGCCTGGAAAATCCCTTGGACAAAGAAGCTTGGTAGGCTACAGTCTGTGGGGTCGCAAAGAGTCAGACATGACTGAGCAATGAACACTTTCACTTTTCTTCTATGCCTTCTGGAAAACCAAATTATTAATTCCAACAAGTACTGCTCCCAATAAGACCGACTGAAAGCAGCAATCCACAAAAAGTGTCTGGAGTTAGTCAACAGAAAACACAATCTTCCATCAGGATATCACAAGACTGCATATTTCTTTGATGAGCAGGTAACAATTGTTATAGCTTGGCTGGGAAGTTCTGACTCACCTGCTTTTTTCCACCAGAAATTGTTCCTTCGGATTTCCATATATTTTGGTCTTTGCAAAATTCTCTTAATGGAAAAAATTTCCATTACCTGGAGGATGGCAAAAAGCACCTGTAACAGTTCTTTGGTCAAAATGATAAAAAATTTTGGGAAAATGGAAAAATTATGAAGTTGCCTGAAAAATGGCAGAAGGAAGTGGAACAAAAGGGTGAATACATTGTTCAATAAAGTTCTTGGTGAAAAGGAAAAATGTGTCTGTTATTTTTACCTAAAAGGCAATGGCACCCCATTCCAGTACTCTTGCCTGGAAAATCCCATGGACAGCAGAGCCTGGTAGGCTGCAGTCCATGGGGGTCGCGAAGAGTCAGACACAACTGAGCGACTTCACTTTCACTTTTATACATTGGAGAAGGAAATGGCAGCCCGCTCCAGTATTCTTGCCTGGAGAGTCCCAGGGACGGGGGAGCCTGGTGGCTGCTGTCTATGGGATTGCACAGAGTTGGACACGACTGGGGCGACTTAGCAGCAGCAGCAGCAGCAGCAATACAAAATAAAAAGTTTAAAAAAAAGAAGGGGGAAAAAAACCCCAAAGGAATGCCAATCCCAGTCTCCCAGTTCATCCCACCCCAACTGCCTTCCCTCCTTGGTAACCATAAATTTGTTTTCTACATCTGTGACTCTATTTCTGCTTTGCAAATAAGTACATCTGTACCATTATTGTTTTTGATCCCACTAGTTGGTTTCTTTTTTTAAAACTGTATTCCTGGCTTTGGTTTGCTAGTTTTTTATGAAGTTGATCTATGAATATAATTTTCCTTTCTCTTATTGCCTTCTTTTGTGTTGGTATCCATTTTTATTATTACAGTTTCATAAAATGAGTTAAGTAGTGGTTCCTCTTTTTTAATTTTTTAACTGAAGAGGTTTATAAAGTTGAAATAATTAATCCCTTGATTGGTAGAATTTACCTTCAAAACTATTTTGGACAATGTTTTCTTTTTCTTTTTCCTTTATGGGCTTGACTTTAATAACTGATTAAATTTCTGCAATAGTTATAGGACTATTATAAAAACTTTTTTTCTGGGTAAATTATATTTCCCTGTGAAGTTATCTATTTCATGTAATTTCCAGATATATTGGTATTCAATTGTAGAAAATAGTCTCTTTGAATTTTTTGAATCTCTACTTTTTTCTTAGTAGTATTTGTGCACTTTTTTGTTTTTCTTAGCTGTTAGAGTTTTACCCATTTTGTCAGTACATGACAAAACCCAGTTAAGGCCTCCATATAAACTTTTAAGTTTATGATGAATGAGTGTGGAGTTCTATTGATCTTGCGGCTGCTCAAGACAAATCTTGTATGTAAGTTCCCTTGCTTGTTAAATCTGCCACCTACCAATCTGAAGCAGCCTACCTCTTTTTCTTGTTTCTCCTTGCCCTCCATGTACAGGGACCAACTTGTGACCCTACACTATTTAATTCTTTTGCCCATCTTTTTTTAAATTAGGTTTTGCCTTTTTATTATTATTTTAAAAAATATTTATTTATTTGGCTGCATCAGGTCTTAGTTGTGTCATATAGGATCTTTCACTGTGGCACATAGACTCCAGAGAGCTCAGGCTTCAGTAGTTGTGGTGTGTGAGTTTAGTTGCTCCATGGCATGTGAGATCTTTCCTGACCAGCGGTTGAACCTGTGTCCCCTGTACTGCAAGGCATATTCTTAACCACTGGACCACCATGGAAGTCCATGCCTTTTTATTATTGATTTGTAGTTGTTTCGTGTATCTCCTGGATATGAGTCCTTTGTCAGGTATTATGTATGTGAATTTTTTATTCTAATCTGTGGCTTGCCTTTTCTTTCTTTTAATGATGACTTTTGAAGAGCAGAAGTTATTAATTTTAATGATATCCAGTTTATCAGTTATTTTATGTTCAGTGTTTTCTGTGTCCTTTTAAGAAACCTTTGCCTATACCAAGTTTCCCAAATATTCTATTTCTCCTAGAAGCTATATACTGCTGCTACTGCTAAGTCACTTCAGTCATGTCTGACTCTGTGTGACCCCATAGACATCAGCCCACCAGGCTCTCCTGCCCCTGGGATTCTCCAGGCAAGAACACTGGAGTGGGTTGCCATTTCCTTCTCCAATGCATGAAAGAGAAAAAGTGAAAGTGAAAGTGAAGTCGCTCAGTCGTGTCCGACTCAGCGACCCCATGGACTGCAGCCTACCAGGCTCCTCCTCCCATGGGATTTCCCAGGCAAGAGTATTAGAGTGGGGTGCCATTGCCTTCTCTGAGAAGCTATATAGTTATAGCTTAAATTTTGCTCTATAGTCAACCCATTTTATCTTAAAGAATCTTTATTTCAGCTTTATTCTTTAAGGACATTTTCTCTGGATATTAAATTCTGGGTTGGCAGGGTTTTTCCCCCGTTCTTTTAGCACTTTAAAGGTGTTATCTCTCTGTCTTCTGAGCTCTGTAGTTTCTGATGAGAAGTGAGTGGTAATTTGAATTATTGTTCCACTTTTTCTCTAGCTGCTTTCAAGATTCTTTCTTTATTAGTAGTTTCACCAGTTTAACCATATTATGTGTATGGGCATTTTTTTTATTTTGTTTTGTATTTACTCTACTTTCGAACTTTTTGAATATGTGAATTTATCTCCTTTACTAAATTTGGGAGTTTCAACCATTATTTCTTCAAATATTTATTTTGACCTTTTCTCTCTACCTCTGGTACTCCAGTTACATATATACTAGACATTCTTGGACTGTAAGGAGATCCAACCAGTCCATTCTAAAGAAGATCAGCCCTGGGTGTTCTTTGGAAGGAATGATGCTAAAGCTGAAACTCCAGTACTTTGGCCACCTCATGTGAAGAGTTGACTCACTGGAAAAGACTCTGATGCTGGGAGGGATTGGGGGTAGGAGGAGAAGGGGACAACAGAGGATGAGATGGCTGGATGGCATCACTGAGTTGATGGATGTGAGTTTGAGTGAACTCTAGGAGATGGTGATGGACAGGGAGGCCTGGCGTGCTGCGATTCATGGGGTCGCAAAGAGTTGGACATGACTGAGCAACTGAACTGAACTGAACTGAACTGAGACATTCTTTAATTGTTCCACAGACCATTAGGCCTCACACATGTGCCTCAGTGAGTATGTCTGGCAATTTTTCTGTCCTGTCTCACATATACTTAGTAAATGCCCAAGGAGCAAATTTGGCCAAATATACAGACTCTGTGCGTGCTTGCTGTTAGGGTTTCTAAACTATCATGCTAACTTTTATTTAATTTCTAGAAATTCATTAAAAGATCAGTGGATTTCTTACCCATATGTGGCAGTGTCCTCTGCATCCCTCTGCTGTACCAAAGATGAAGGGAGCCATGTTTATTTGTTTTGGATTTTACTTGATTAGGCTTCATTGCATACTCAGCTCTCTGATGTACCTAAAGAGAAGTGTAAAGTCTACTCAGTGTTCTCTGGTGACCTTAATGGAAAGGAAATCTAATTTTTACATCCTAAGTGGAAGTAGAATTATCCTATTGGTTTGACGTGCTATATTTAAAGTAAGAAGATTATTTTTTCATTCTAAGCACATTCTAATGTCTATGATTTTTTTCTCTGACTATTCTGCTATCTCTACATTTGCAAATTTACAGTTTTAAAATTTTTTGTTTTTTATTATTGACTCCTAACTTAATTACATTTGATTAGATAAAGCCAGGTATGCTTTGGAATGTTTAATATTTATTATGATTTGCTTTATATCTTTGAATGGTCAGTTTTTATAAATATTGCATGTGAATGAAAAGAATAAGTATTCTTTAGTTATTAGTTCATTTGCTCAAGCTGTTGTTCAAATGTTCTTTCTAAACTTTATTAATTTTTGTCCTCTTGATTATAAATTGCTGAGAGATGCATGTTAAAATCTCCTACATGGCACAAAGACAGAAATATAGATCAATGGAACAAAATAGAAAGCCCAGAGATAAATCCACGCACATATGGACACTTTATCTTTGACAAAGGAGGCAAGAATATACAATGGATTAAAGACAATCTCTTTAACAAGTGGTGCTGGGAAATCTGGTCAACCACTTGTAAAAGAATGAAACTAGAACACTTTCTAACACCATACACAAAAATAAACTCAAAATGGATTAAAGATCTCAATGTAAGACCAGAAACTATAAAACTCCTAGAGGAGAACATAGGCAAAACACTCTCTGACATACATCACAGCAGGATCCTCTATGACACACCTCCCAGAATATTGGAAATAAAAGCAAAAATAAACAAATGGGACCTAATTAACCTTAAAAGCTTCTGCACATCAAAGGAAACTATTAGCAAGGTGAAAAGACAGCCTTCAGAATGGGAGAAAATAATAGCAAATGAAGCAACTGACAAACAACTAATCTCAAAAATATACAAGCAACTCCTACAGCTCAACTCCAGAAAAATAAATGACCCAGTCAAAAAATGGGCCAAAGAACTAAATAGACATTTCTCCAAAGAAGACATACAGATGGCTAACAAACACATGAAAAGATGCTCAACATCACTCATTATCAGAGAAATGCAAATCAAAACCACTATGAGGTACCATTTCACACCAGTCAGAATGGCTGCGATCCAAAAGTCTACAAATAATAAATGCTGGAGAGGGTGGAGAGAAAAGGGAACCCTCTTACACTGTTGGTGGGAATGCAAACTAGTACAGCCACTATGGAGAACAGTGTGGAGATTCCTTAAAAAACTGGAAATAGAACTGCCTTATGATCCAGCAATCCCACTGCTGGGCATACACACTGAGGAAACCAGAATTGAAAGAGACACGTGTACCCCAATGTTCATCGCAGCACTGTTTATAATAGCCAGGACATGGAAGCAACCTAGATGTCCATCAGCAGATGAATGGATAAGA
>NW_011494852.1:2544996-2565198 GCF_000754665.1 Bison bison bison | reverse complement strand
AAGAAAGCAGTGGTACATATACACAATGGAGTATTACTCAGCCATTAAAAAGAATACATTTGAATCAGTTCTAATGAGGTGGATGAAACTGGAGCCTATTATACAGAGTGAAGTAAGCCAGAAAGAAAAACACCAATACAGTATACTAACGCATATATATGGAATTTAAAAAGATGGTAACAATAACCCTGTGTACGAGACAGCAAAAGAGACACTGATGTATAGAACAGTCTTTTGGACTCTGTGGGAGAGGGAGAGGGTGGGAAGATTTGGGAGAATGACATTGAAACATGTAAAATATCATGTAAGAAATGAGTTGCCAGTCCAGGTTTGATGCACGATACTGGATGCTTGGGGCTAGTGCACTGGGACGACCCAGAGGGATGGTATGGGGAGGGAGGAGGGAGGAGGGTTCAGGATGGGGAACACATGTATACCTGTGATGGATTCATTTTGATATTTGGCAAAACTAATACAATTATGTAAAGTTTAAAAATAAAATAAAATTTAAAAAAAATCTCCTACATGAATGTGGATTCACCAATTGATCCTTGTAATTCTTTAATTTTTGTCTTAGGTCTTGTAAGCCACATAATTAGGTGTGTACAACTTTAAAATGGCACTTTATTTTGCTGCATGGTGTAATCTCATAGTGTTTCTTGCCTTCAAGGTTGTTTAACTTTAGTTTATGCTCCTCATTCTGGTTTCCTCTGTTTCTGGAATGTAGGAATTTCCCTTTATTTTCTGTCAAATTTGATTATATGTTTTAAATTTCCCCGCTTTCATTTTGTCTAGTATGTCAGTGTGTGTGTGTAGTTGCTGCATTAAGTGTTTGTACTCTTTAGCCCCACTGCCCATCAGGGCCTCTCCAGCCTCTCTCTTGGTCATAATCTTTTATCTTCTCCCATCTGAAAATGTTTTGTTTTCATGTCCCCATTCACATCCCCCAGCAACAGACTCTGATTGGCCTAGCTTTTTCTTATCCTTTTCCTCCAGGTCTACCATAGGAGGCCTGGTCCACTTATAAGTTAACTGCCCCTGGGACACATGCCCGTCCCCAGTCCAACTGGGTCTGTTAACTGGGCAGTTTCATGTACAGAGGGCTGTGGAATGGCACACTGGCCACTTTGGCCCTTCTGTCTGTGTGCTGTGTGTGAACTGGGCTTCCTTTGGTTGTCAGCCTCAGCTTCTTTTTAAAAAAACTTAATTTATTTTTGGCCTCGCCATGCAGCATGCAGGATCTTAGCTCCCTGACCAGTATCTGAACCTGTGCCTCTTGGAGTGGAAGTTCAGAGTCCTAGCCACTGGACTGCTGGGGAGTTCCCCTAGCCTCAGCTTCTGTAACAAGGATTGTTCTGTCTAGGACACTGAAATTCAATCTTTTGCCACCCTGAAAATTGAATTGTACAGCCCTATCTCAAAGCCAGGGCCTTCTGAGAGGCTCTGAGGAAGGCGGGAGATTCATATCTAGAGGTATGATTAGTGTCCTTGCCTCTCAAGCCAGCTTAACGTTCATTGTCAGGCCTTCTCCCCCCAACTCCAGTCCTCTGCCCCAAAGTCCCTTTTATCAGAGATAAAAGGTCATGTTGGGAGAACAGTTCTGAGATTGGCTGCTGGGCAAAGTCTTATAAAACAGAGCATGGAAAACAGCCTCTTATGATTTTTACATCGAAGAGTAGTTTAACCTATCTGGGATCAGTCTTTGGTTATAGCTATTCTGATCTTGAGGACCTGTCCAAGTATGGGAAATTTTCTTCATTGAAGTAATAGGAGCTAGTATTTATTGCAACTCTAAGACCGTCTTGGGGGTAGCCTTGTATATTCAACTCCTTGACCTGTTCATCAACTTCCTTGGTGAGTGATACAGGAGATTCACTGACCTCACAGAGCACCAGGTTGAGCTCCCTGTATTATACAGCAACTTCCCACTAGTGATGTGTTTCACACATAAAATTCAATGCTACTCTCAATTTGTCCCACCCTCTCCTTCCCCGGCTGTGCCCATAAGTCTATTCTCTTTGTCTGAGTCTCTACTTCTGCCTTGCAAATAGGTTCAGCAGTACCATTTTTTCTAGATTCCATATATACGTGTTAATAATGCTTGTAGTTTTAATATTTTGACAGAATTGACTTAGAATCTGCAGTGACAGGAATGTTTAGAATTTAAGGCATAGGAAGAGCTGTGGTCCCTTGATGTGTAACTGTAGGTGGGGGTAAATGACTTGAGTGAGTGGTGGTGTCGGGGGGAAGGTTTGGGAATCTGCACTTTGGGAATCTCACAGGGCCTGTGAGCTGTGTAGGAAATTATAAATGCTGCTGTAAGCCTTGTTGTGTCACCCTGCTCAGAGGAGAGACAGTGTTATCCCTCATCTTGTTTCCAGTGTTCTGAGTTTCCCTTTTTCCTTCTTTTTTTCAATCCATTCCTGCCTTCCTCTCTTCTTCCACTGCTTTCTTATATACCATTAACCCCTCGTTTCTGCAATCTTTGTTTCTTTCTCTACTAACCTCTGACATGAAGTATTAATTTTTGGCATTTTTTTCCCCTTTCTTTGAAGTGCTCCTTCTGGCTACAAAAACTTCCAATTAAGTTTTTTAAATAAAAGATAGAAGTTAAAAGCAACTGCTGCCTGGGGTTAGCAGGATGGAAACTTGTAGTTGCTCGAAGCTGTACTTCAAAAAGAGAAAACTCAATTTTAAAAGTGTAGAATTTTATTCATATAATACATTGTGCTCAAAAAAATGACTCTTGTGAATACTGTAGGCTGTAGAGGAGTCAGGCGGCAGGTCAACTTGTTATGTTGTGTTTATTTACAGGATATTCTTTTTCTATGTAATGTTTTCCTTCTAAATCAAGGGAAATTTTTGAACATCGGATGGATTCTTGTTTATTATGTTCTCAGTACCATTAATTAATGTAATATTGAGATTCTCATCTTTATTAACTAAAGAACTTTCACAGAGTTCTTACATAAATTTCCTTTTATGTGCTGTTGCATACATACAAAGAATGTATGAATGTATCTCAAACTTCCTTAGCAATTTTTCAATTAGTCTTATAATAGACTCCCTAGAAAGTATAGGTATATTCTGAAAGAAATCACAGGAATGAGGAGTCAGTTTTTCAGTTTTACAAGGGCAGCTTCCCTTATGGGCAGGTGTCCAGGGTGCTGTGCACACTCCTGGTTGCCAGGAGGAAACACCTATCCAGGCCTCTCTTTCCCTCTGGCCCAGGGCTATTCTAGTCAGCAAGTTCTAGCTATGCCTTTAATTCAGCATTCAGAGGCCCCAGCAAATCAAAGTGCAGCTTTTGATAAAAACTGGAGCTGACCAGCAACATGGACAAAAGAGGGGAAACTTCTGAGAAAGCACTTTACTGCCCCCCATCCCCCGCCCCAATCTTCATCCTAAATCCAAGGAAGGTGAGGGAAGAGAAAAATAAACAATCATCACTAAATGCAGTGCTTTTCAAACTGAAGTCTGTTTTCTGTTGATGGATCATGAAATCAATTTAAAGGCTCATGACATGCATTTGAAAAAAAGAAGAGTAAATAGAAAATAAAAGTACCTGGCACAGTGAAGGTAAGTATTGTTTCAGTGAATCTTTATATATGTGTTTCTGTGGCCACAGACACACAGACAGACAATCACATAGGAACATGATACAGAATGTATTTTTTTAATTACTTTTTTAAATTATAGGATAATTGCTTTACAGAATTTTGTTGCTTTCTGTCAAACCTCAACATGAATCAGCCATAGGTAAACATATCCCTTCCCTTTTAAACCAAAAAAAAATTTTTTTTTGGCATTTCTGGGTCTTTGTTGTGGTGGTGGAATGTGGGATCTTAGTTCCCTGACCAGGGATCAAATCCATGTCCCCTGCAATGGAAAGTGGATTCTTAACCACTGGATGTCCAGGGAAGCACCCACAAAATGTATTTCTTACCAGAAGTTGACATGAAAGAAGTTGGGAAAACAGACTGGCTTACTCAAGAGTTCAGAATTTCTCCTATATGCCAAGCCCTCCCTCTGGGCAGAAGTCCATATTTACCATGGAAGCCCCATTTTTTACCTGTGATCTGTGGTCCTACTGACATTGTGCTTTTTGAGGGTTACTGACATCTTTTCCTTCCTTACCATTATCAGTGGTGTTGCCATTACCATTCTTTCCTAGATCTTGGCTTTGGAGCTCCAAGTCCACCCACCTTTCTCCACATCCCATATCCACCCTCTCTAGTCTAGCCTTTGTCATGTGTCATCTGGGAGACTGCCTCCTATAGGGGACTGGGGGCTGTGGGGGCCTAATCAAGGAAAATGATATGACAATGAGGTCACAGTAGCACACCTAAGTTTTATTGGGTGATGCTTTGACAGTTCTCTGCTGAGGAAGTCCCTCTCAGTGAAAATCTGTCCAGAGGCTACAACATGGGAGTTGCTGCTCAGAAGGGGTGAGGGCAAGGGGCCTGTCGGCAGGGAGGGGGCATTTCTGGTGGTCCAGGTGGTGTCCTTTGGCAGCACAGTGGGAGTCTCTGGGTCAGGGTGCTCCAAAGGTCTTGTAACCACAAATCTTTGCCTTAGCAATGGACTTGAGATGCTGGGTGTGGTTTTGTGGACTATGCAAGGCAAGGAGGCCCTGAATAGCTAAAAATTTGCTTGTTTGGGCTCTTTTCAAACAATTCATATGTAAAAATTTGAGTTTGGTGTCTGTGAGCTCTTGAGCTAACGGTGAAGAAATACAAGTAGACAACCTGCAGTTAAGAAATAGATAACCAAGGGGCCAGTATACAGAGGCCGTTTCTCGCTTGTTTATGGAACACTCCCTCAATTCATTCTCCACACAGAAATTGGAGCCATCTTTTAAAAATGCAGATCAAGCCTTGACATTTCACTGCTTTCTTATTGTTTCCATTTGCCTGTTAACCTTTGCTGATCCCTTTATTTTCAGCCTTTCTCAATCATTTATGTTCATATGTGTCTCTTATATCAGCATATAGGTGAGTCTTGCTTTATGAGCCAAATTGGACATCTTGTTTTAATAAACCAGTTAATCCTCTGAATGGGCTTAATTTCATCCACATTAATTAATCCACTTTGTCATGTTATAATTACCGTGTATTATATTTGCTGTATTTCCTTCTCTACTTGATATTTTCTTTGTTTACTTTTATTTGGATATTAAGTAAGGTTGATATTTTTGTTCTAGTAATTACCTCTGTACTTAATCTTATTTAACCTAATATCAGGTTTGTTAGTTTTTTAAAAGCTGTATTGAAATGCAGTTTATATGCCATAAGATCCATTCATTTAAAGTATGTAATCCACTGATTCTTATATATATTCACAGATATGTGCAACCATCACCACAGTCCATTTTATATTTTTTAATAAAAATTTTTTTAAAAGATTTTTTTGATGTGGACCATTTTAAAAGTCTTTACTGAATGTGTTACAATATTGTTTCAGCTGTTTATGTTCTGGTTTTCTGGCTGCGAGGCATGTGGGATCTTAGCTCCCTGACCAGGAATTGAGCTTGCACCTTCTGTATTGGAAGGTGGAGTCTTAACCACTAGGGCTGCCAGGGAAGTCCCACCACAGTCTGTTTTAAAACATTTCAAGCATCTCAACTCTCACATCCGTACATGACTACTGTTAAAACCATAGCCTTGACTAGACAGACCTTTGTTGGCAAAGTAATGTCTCTGCTTTTTAATATGCTGTCTAGGTTGGTCATAGCCTTTCTTCCAAGGAGCAAGTGTCTTTTAATTTCATGTCTACAGTCACCACCTGCAGTGATTTTGAAGCCCAAGAAAATAAAGTCGGCCACTGTTTCCATTTTTTCCCCATCTATTTGCCATGAAGTGATGGGACCAGATGCCATGATCTTCATTTTCTGAATGTTGAGTTTTAAGCCAACTTTTTCACTTTCCTCTTTCACTTTCATCAAGAGGCTGTTTAGTTCTTTGCTTTCTGTCATAAGGGTGGTATTTCTCCCGGCAATCTTGATTCCAGCTTGTGCTTCATCTAGCCCAGCGTTTCTCATGATGTACTCTGCATATAAATTAAATAAGCAGGGTGACAATATACAGCCTTGACATACTTCTTTCCCTATTTGGAACTAGTCTGTTGTTCCATGTCCATTCTAACTATTGCTTCCTGACCTGCATACTGATTTCTCAAAAGGCAGGTCAGGTGGTCTGGTATTCCCATCTCTTTAAGAACTTTCCACAGTTTATGGTGATCTACACAGTCAAAGGAGAGTTGGACTATAAGGAAAGCTAAATGTCGAAGAACTGATGCTTTTAAACTGTGGTGTTGGAGAAGACTCTTTAGAGTCCCTTGGACTACAAGGAGATCAAACCAGTCTATCCTAAAGGAAATCAGTCCTGAATATTCATTGGAAGGACTGATATTGAAGCTGAAACTCCAAAACTTTGGCCACCTGATGTGAAGAACTGACTCATTGAAAAAGACCCTGATGCTGGGAAAGATTGAAGGTGGGAGGAGAAGGGGATGACAGGATGAAATGGTTGGATGGCATCACCACCTCAATGGACATGAGTTTGAGTAAACTCCAGGAGTTGGTGATGGACAGGGAGGCCTGGTGTGCTGCAGTCCATGGGGTTGCAAAGAGTCAGACATGACTGAGCAACTGAACTGATCATCTCAAAAATGAAGCCCTGTAACCTTTACCTATCACTTCTACCCCTCTGGCCTTCTCTCCCAGTCACAGGTAACCCCTAATCTACTTTCTGTCTCTACAGATTTTTCTTCTCCATTCATATTAATGGAATCATATAAAATGTAGTCCTTGTAACACTGACTTCTTTCACTTAACATAATGTTTTTGATGTCTATCCATGTTATAGCATGTGTCAGTATGTCCTTCCCATTTGTGGTCAAATAATATTCTATTGTATGGATACACGGTATTTTATTTGTTTGTCAGTTGATGGAAATTTGGGTTGTTTCTACCTTTTGGCTATTATGAATAATTCTGTTATAAGCATTCATGTACAAGTTTTTGTGGTATATGTTTTCATTTCTTTTGAGTGTGTGCCCAGGAATTGCTAGGTCATGTGATGGGTGGGTGATCTAACATTAAATGCTTTGAGAATTGGCAACCATTTGGCAACCACTGTTTGCCAAGGTGGCTGCACCATTTTACATTCCCGCCAGCAGTGTAAGAAGGTTCTGATTTCCCCATATCTTCACAAATGCTTGCTTTTATTGAATGTCTTTTTTCCCCCCTTTGGCTGTGCTGCACAGTATGTGGGATCTTAGTTCCCTGACCAGGGATCAAACCTGCACCCCCTGCAGTGGAAGCATGAGTTTTCAACCACTGGACCACTAGGGAAGACCTTTGGATGCCTTTTTGATTATAGTCATCCTAGTGGGTGTGACGTGGTATTTCACTGAGGTTTTGATTTGCGTTTTGCTGATTGCTAATGATGTTGAGCAACTTTTCTTGTGCTTATTAGTCATTTATATATCTTTTTTGAACAAATGCCAATTTAAGTCTGCTCATTTTTAAATTTTCTCGTCTCCTTACTGTTGAGTTGTAAGAGTTCTTTATATATTCTGGATGCAAGTCTTTTATCAGGTTTTCAAATATTTTTTTCTATTTCATGGGTAAGTGGTCTTTTTACTTTCCTGATCGTGTTCTTTGAAGCATAAAAGTTTAAAATTTTTATGAAATTCAGTTTATCTATTTCCTCCACTTGTTTGCTTATAGTTTTTAGTATCATATTTAAGTAAGATTTGCCTAACCTTAAATCATGAAGATTTATGCTTATGGTTTCTCCTGGGAATTTTATAGTTTTAGCCTTTATATTTTGATCAATGATGCATTTATTTAATTAATTTATTTATTTGGCTGTGCCAGGTCTTAGTTGCAGCACTCCAGATCTTCAGTCTTCATTGCAGCATATGGGATCTTTAGCTGAGGCATGTGGGATCTAGTTCTCTGACCAGGGATTGAATCCAGGCCCCCTGCATTGGGAGCATGGAGTCTTAGTCAGTGGACCACCAAAAAGTTGGCAATGATGCATTTTAAATTAATTGTTGTGTATGGTGTAAGGAAGGGAACAATCCCTATCCATTTGTTGAAAATACTGTTTTTTCCCTTTTAACTGATTTGGCACCTTTGTCAAATATCAATTGACTACAAATATGAGGATTTATTTCTGGACTCTCATTGGTCTATATGTCTATCCTAGGTCAACATCCCACTGTTCTGATTATTCTAGATTACAGTGAATTTTGAAATGGCAAAGTGCGAGTATTCTAACTTTGTTATTTTTCAAGATTGTTTTGGGTATTTTAGGTCTTTCCACTTCCATATGTGGATACTTTAGGATAGCTGGTGACTTTCTGCATAAAGACAGCAGCTGGAGTTTTGATAGGAATTTCACTGAATTTGTAGACCAATTTGAGAAGTATTGCCATCTTAACAATCTTAAGTTTTCTGATTCATGAACATGGGTGTCTTTTCATTTATTTTAGGCCTTCTTTAATTTCTTTCAATGTGTTTTATATTTATATTTTTATGTATTTATCTTTTCAGAATAAGAATATTAAACATCTTTTGTTAAATTTATTCCTAAACATTTTATTATTTTGATGGTATTATAAATGAAGTTATTTTCTTAATTTCAACTTTAGATTACTGGTTGATAGTGCAGAGAAATACGATTAATTTTCTGTATTGATCTTGTATCCTGCAACCTTGCTAAATATGTTTATTAGTTCTAGTAGTTTTTTAGTGGATTTTAAAGGATTTTTCTATATGTATTATCATGTCATCTGTAAATAGAGACAGTTTTACTTCTTCCTTTCCAGTCTGGTTATTTATTTCCTTTTCTTTTCTAATTGACCTGGCACACCCTCCAGTACAACGTTGAATAGTAGTGGTAAGAATAGACATTCTTGTCTTGGTCTCAATTTTAGGGGGAAAGCATTTTGTTTTTCACCATGTTAGCTATGGGTTTTTCATAGATACCTTTTATCAATTTAAGAAAGTTACTTTCTATTCCTACTTTTTTGATGTTTTTAATTATGAAAAGGTATTATATTTTGTCAAATAGAGTTTATGCATTTATCAAGATGATCATGTATGTGTCCTTTGTTCAATTGACATGGTATATTACATTGATTGATTTTGAGTGTTAAACCAACCTTTCATTCCTGGGATACATTTGGATTTTGATTGGCAGTATTTTTTGAGGATTTGTGTATATATATTTATAAGAGATTTTTCTTTTTTTGTGATGTCTTTCTCTGGTTTTAATATAAGTGTAATACTGGCATCATAAAATGAGTTGGAAAGGATTTTCCCTTCTGCTATTTGTTTTGAATAGTTAGGAAGAATTTATATTAATTCTTTAGATCTTGGGTAGAATTCATCAGTGAAGTCTTCTGATCGTAGGCTTTCCTTTATGGAAAGTTTAAAACTGCTAATTCACCCTTTTTTCCCAATAATTATATTTAGTATATGCTATAAAAGTGAAAGTATTAGTTTCTCAGTCGTGTCTGACTCTTTGTGATCCCATGGGCTGTAGCCTGCCAAGCTCCTTTGTCCATGGAATTCTCCAAGCAAGAATATTGGAGTGGATAGCCATTCCTTCCTCCAGGGGATCTTCCCAACCCAGGGATCAAACCCGGGTCTACCGAATTGCAGCTAGATTCTTTACTGTCTGAGCCACCAGGGAAACCCATATATGTTATCAGTTCAGTTCAGTTCAGTTGCTCAGTCGTTTCCGACTCTTTGCAACCCCATGAATCGCAGCAATATGCACCATAATTAAAAGGCAGAGATTTTCAGATTAGATAAAAAGTAAAACTGAACTATATACTGTCTACAAGAAACACATTTTAAATTTAAAGACATAAATAGGTTATAAGTAAAATGATGGAGAAAGATATTCTATATGATAGCAGTCAGAAGAAAGCTAAAATGGTTCTATCACATGATTCCATGGAGGCCTCCTGCTTTTCACACCATGCTGTGAGTTGATAAATGGTTGACCTGAACCTGTTGTTGAACTCTTTGGTTCAAAATACCTCTTGTTCATTCAATGGACTTTTTCCCTTTCCTAGAGCTGTTTTAGACGGTCAACCCTGAAATCAGATTGATTATATTCTTTGCAGCCAAAGATGGAGAAGCTCTATACAGTCAGCAAAAACAAGACTGGGAGCTGGCTGTGGCTCAGATCATGAACTCCTTATTGCCAAATTCAGACTTAAATTGAAGAAAGTAGGGAAAACCACTAGACCATTCAGATATGACCTAAATCAAATCCCTTATGATTATACAGTGGAAGTGAAAATAGATTTAAGGGACTAGATCATAGACAGAGTGCCTGATGAACTATGGATGGAGGTTTGTGATATTGTACAGGAGACAGGGATCAAGACCATCCCCATGGAAAAGAAATGCAAAAAAGCAAAATGGCTGTCTGAGGAGGGCTTACAAATAGCTGTGAAAGCAGAGAAGTGAAAGGCAAAGGAGAAAAGGAAAGATATAAGCATCTGAATGCAGAGTTCCAAAGAATAGCAAGGAGAGATAAGAAAGCCTTCCTCAGCGATCAATGCCAAGAAACAGAGGAAAACAACAGAATGGAAAAGACTAGAGATCTCTTCATGAAAATTAAAGATACCAAGGGAACATTTCATGCAAAGATGGGCTCAATAAAGGACAGAAATGGTATGGACCTAACAGAAGCAGAAGATATTAAGAAGAGGTGGCAAGAATACACAGAAGAACTGTACAAAAAAGATCTTCACGACCCAGATAATCACGATGGTGTGATCACTCACCTAGAGCCAGACATCCTGGAATGCCAAGTCAAGTGGGCCTTAGAAAGCATCACTATGAACAAAGCTAGTGGAGGTGATGGAAGTCCAGTTGAGCTATTTCAAATCCTGGAAGATGACGCTGTGAAAGTGCTGCATTCATATGCCAGCAAATTTGGAAAACTCAGCAGTGGCCCCAGGACTGGAAAAGGTCAGTTTTCATTCCAGTCCCAAAGAAAGGCAATGCCAAAGAATGCTCAAACTACAGCACAGTTGCACTCATCTCACACGCTAGTAAAGTAATACTCAAAATTCTCTAAGCCAGGCTTCAGCAATATGTGAACCGTGAACTTCCAGATGTTCAAGCTGGATTTAGAAAAGGTAGAAGAACCAGAGATCAAATTGCCAACATCTGCTGGATCATTGAAAAAGCAAGAGAGTTCCATAAAAACATCTATTTCTGCTTTATTGACTATGCCAAAGCCTTTGACTGTGTGGCTCACAACAAACTGTGGAAAATTCTGAAAGAGATGGGAATACCAGACCACCTGACCTGCCTCTTGAGAAACCTATGCAGGTCAGGAAGCAATGGTTAGAACTGGACATGGAACAACAGACTGGTTCCAAATAGGAAAAGGAGTACCTCAAGGCTGTATATTGTCACCCTGCTTATTTAACTTATATGCAGAGTACATCATGAGAAACGCTGGGCTGGAAGAAGCACAAGCTGGAATCAAGATTGCTGGGAGAAATATCAATAAGCTCAGATATGCAGATGACACTACCCTTATGGCAGAAAGTGAAGAGGAACTAAAGAGCCTCTTGATGAAAGTGAAAGTGGAGAGTGCAAAAATTGGCTTAAAGCTAAACATTCAGAAAATGAAGATCATGGCATCTGGTCCCATCACTTCATAGGAAATAGATGGGAAAACAGTGGAAACAGTGTCAGACTTTATTTTTCTGGGCTCCAAAATCACTGCAGATGGTGTTTGCAGCCATGAAATTAAAAGACACTTACTCCTTGGAAGGAAAGTTATGACCAACCTAGATAGCATTTTGAAAAGCAGAGGCATTACTTTGCCAACAAAGGTCCATCTAGTCAAGGCTATGTTTTTTCCAGTGGTCATGTGTGGATGTGAGAGTTGGATTGTGAAGAAAGCTGAGCGCAGAAGAATTGATGCTTTTGAACTGTGGTGTTGGAGAAGACTCTTGAGAGTCCCTTGGACTGCAAGGAGATCCAACCAGTCCATTCTAAAGGAGATCAGTCCTGGGTGTTCATTGGAAGGATTGATGCTAAAGCTGAAACTCCAATACTTTGGCCACCTCATGCGAAGAGTTGACTCATTGGAAAAGACCCTGATGCTGGGAGGGATTGGGGGCAGGAGGAGAAGGGGACGATAGAGGATGAGATGGCTGGATGACATCACCGACTTGATGGACATGAGTTTGAGTGAACTCCGGGAGTCGGTGATGGACAGGGAGGCCTGGCGTGCTGCGATTCACGGGGTCGCGAAGATTCGGATACGACTGAGCGCTGTTTTAATGGATATTGACTCTCAGTCACTGATATATGATTTTCAAGTTTATTCTCAAACTATAGATAAGGATCACATGATAACAGAACTGAATTTTTAGAATATCCGCAGCTAAATGTGTATATGAGTATATTATTAGCAAATATTTTTCTCTTTAGATGTTACTGGATTCTTAGGAGTTATTAATATTTGGTAGTCTTGGCTCACAAAATTTCAAAATTAATTTTTGAACATTTGTTCTTCAAATATGAACTGGGGACATGTTACATGCTGGGCAATATGTTCAGGCTTTGGGTCACAGAGATGTGAATTCAAGTTCTAGTTCTTCATTTGCCAGCTATTGTGCCTTTGGGCAATCACTTAACCATTCTGAGTCATGGTATATAAAATAGGCTTTGTAATATGTAGCTTGTATGATGTTGTAAGTAAAATGTTAAGTAAAATTCTACATATAAAACAGTGCTGGATTTGAGACACTTCATAAATGTTAGTTTTTCGAACTTTACAAATTACTCATTTTAGAAATTTAAAAATGAGACCACTTACTAGCATTTTAAGAAATTAGTTACGTAAAATTAGTTTCCTCTGAGGAATTCCCTGGTGGTTCAGTGGTTAAGATGCCATACTTTCACTGCTGAGGGCCGAGGTTCAATCTCTGATTGGGGAACTAAGGTCATGCATACACATGTGATGCATAGCATAACTGAGCTTTCCTAATTGGTTCTAATTTAGAAAATCCCTTGGATATAAAAAATATGGTTGCAGGTATTCATTCTTCTAAATATATGTTGTGTTTGTGACGTGTAAGTATAATATAAAGTGCAGGTTAGGCAATATTTACTTAGTATGTGAAAGAAAAAACTGTCCTTTGACCTTAGAAACAACTGAGAATTAGACTACAAGGTGTCTGGTTTAATATTTCAGTAAGCTTAATACAGGCCTCACTAGGAATTTTGTTGTCATTTTCAACTGTAGCACAGGGGAAATCTTGACATAATGATGACAAACTTCATGGTTTTTACAATTCCTTGTTGCCTGAGAAGACAGGATTTTTCCTACCTTGATCACCATTTCATACTTTCTAATTTACCAAACCTGCCCTCTTTTTGTAAATCTGTGTAAATGTCATGTGATACATTCCTGATAAACTCTATAACTATATTTGCTTACTTGTTAATTGAGCCACCTGAGTCCCTCTTTTCTTTCTGCAATTAAAAAAAAAAAGCCCTCTTTTTTTGTATTTATCTCTTACCTTCCTTCTGTGGATGACCTCTCCAGATGCTAAAGTCTGAATGCTCTCCAAGAGGATTCCTGCGGTTCTGGAAGTCTCCAGGAAGCTTTTTGAGAGCTTGGAGGTGCTGTGTGCTGTGCAATTCCTGATAAAATGGAAGTCTAATTCAGGTAGTGTCTTTCAGTCTGGAGAGGGAGGAAACTCTAAGCAAGTGAGACACTGAGTTAGGAGTTTTTACTTCAGGCTAATGCTAAATTAGAAACCCAACAGTTAGGTCTAAACATGGAATATCCTTGATAATTCTCTATGTGAGTTGCTTTTGAGGCATTTTTCTTTTGCCCAAAGGAAGGACTTACAATTTCATAATTTCACTCAAACTTACATGAAGTATAACTTGGAATATTTTTCAGTATGTCACAGTTCAGAACAGGAAGCTGATAAACAATGGAAAAAATAAGAACATTGTGAGCTTTGTTTGGAAGCCTACTTCAGAATTAAAGCTTTTGGGGAATAAGTATACAAATCATATATTTTGAAGCTGTGTTGACAGGTGCTTATAAGATCGTGATATTTTCCCTGGTGAATTGTAAAGTAATGACTATCTTTATTGTTAGTAATGCTTTTTGCCTTAAGCATTTTTTTGCCTCCCATTTTATCTTATGTTATACTAGCTCTAAGTGGGTGAATATTTGTTTGGCATTTGTTTTTCTGTCTCTACTTTCATTCTCTCTTTATCGCTCTCTTTTTTTTTTTTTAATAAGCTTTATCTTTTTTTTAGTGCAGCTTTAGATTTACACAAAAATTGCAAAGAGAGTTGCCAAATACTTTGCACCCAGTTTCCCCTAATAACTTCTTACATTAGTATGCTACATTTGTTATAATTAGCAAACCAATGTTGATACATTATTATTAACCAAAGTTAATTCTTTGGTTATTTAACTCTTCCCAGTTTTTAAAAAAGTATTTATTTTTTTAGCTGTGCGGAGTCTTAGTTGCAGCACGTGGGATCTTCGATCTTCATTGCATCTTGAAGAATCTTTAGTTGGGGATGTGAGATCTACCTCCCTGACCAGGGATTGAACCTGGGTCCCCTGCATTGGGAGTGCAGAGTTTTAGCCACTGGATTACCAGGGAAGTCCCTAGCTTTCCCCAGTTTTTGCCTTTTTCTGTCTCAGAATCTGGTCTAGGATACCACATTAGACTTAGTTGTCATGTCTTCTTGCTTTTCTTGGTTGTGACAGTGTCTCAGACTTTCCTTTTTTTTTTTTAAATGACTTTGGCAGTTTTGAGTAGTTCTGGTCAGGTTTTTTGTAGACTATCCATCAATTGGGGTTTTTTCTGATGTTTATCTCATTATTAGACTGAAATTGTGGGGTTTAGGGAGAAAGATCACACCGGTGAAGTGCCATTTTCATCACCTTCTATCAAAGGTATGCACTACCGTTATGACTTATCACTGTTGATGCTGACCTTGATCACCTGCAGAGGTAGTGTTTGTCAGGATTCTTCACTACCCCATCCCTCCATCCTTCTCATACTTGGAAGTAAGTCCCAATGTCCTGTCCACACCTAAGTAGTGGAGTTATGCTCCACCTCCTTGAGGGTGTAGCATCTACATAAATTATTTTAACTTCTAATGTCTGGATATTTGTCTCTTCTCCTCCGTCTATTTATTTAATCTTTTATCTATTCAGGGGACTTCCCAGGTGATGCAATGGTAAAGAATCCACTTGCCAATGCAGAAGATGAAAGAGATGCAGGTTTGACCCCTGGGTCTAGAAAATCCCCTGGAGTAGGAAATGTCAACCCACTCCAGTATTCTTGCCTGAAAAATTCCATGGACAAAGGAGCCTGGCAGGCTATAGTCCATGGGGTTGCCAAGAGTCAGTTACGACTGAGATTGAACTCATATACACATACACATGGACTCCTGGATATTTACTTTAGACTTTAGGTTATAATACAATCTACTTCATTTATTCCCTCAAATTGTTCCAGCTTTGGACCGGCAGCTCTCTTCAGTTGTCTCCTGTGTTCTTTTGGCATACTTTCTTTAATGTGAGATTTTTTTTCCTGCCCAGTCCTAGAATCAGCCATTCTTCCAAGGAACCCTTGGTACCTTCTGTTGGAGGATGGTATTAGAAACCAAAATGTGGGAGCTAAGAGTGCTATTTACTACTGCAATATCGTTGCTTCTAGGTCCTCTCAGAGCAAGGAAATATGTATGTATAATATATGTCTCCTTTTAAACAGCATGTATATGTGATTTTCTTCTTTTACAAATCCAATCTGAGGACTCTGCTTTTGTAGGCAATTTAAATGATTTAGTTTATTATGAACACTGCTTACATTGGAAGCTCTGGGATGCCCTGCCTCATCATAGCTATCTATCAGTTCAGTTCAGTCGCTCAGTCATATCCAACTCTTTGCGACCCCATGGATAGCAGCACGCCAGGTTTCCCTGTCCATCACCAGCTCCCAGAGCTTGCTCAGACTCATGTCCATTGAGTCGGTGATGGCACCCAACCATCTCTTTCTCTGTCGTCCCCTTCTCCTCCTGCCTTCAATCTTTCCCAGCATCAGGGTCTTTTCCAATGAGTTAGTTCTTCAATCAGGTCCCCAAAGTTTTGGAGTTTCAGCTTCAGCATCAGTCCTTCCAATGAATGTCTAGGGATGATTTCCTTTAGGATTGACTGATTTGATCTCCTTGCAGTCCAACGGACTCTCAAGAGTCTTCTCCAACACCACAGTTCAAAAGCATCAGTTCAGTGCTCAGCTTTCTTTATGGTCCTACTCTCATATTCATACATGACTACTGGAAAGATCATAGCTTTGACTAGACAGATCTTTATTGGCAAAGTAATGTCTCTGCTTTTTAATATGTTGTCTAGGTTGGTCATAGCTTTTCTTCCACGGAGCAAGCATCTTTTAATTTCATGGCTGCAGTCACCATCTGCAGTGATTTTGAAACCCAAGAAAATAAAGCCTGGCACTGTTTCCATTTTTTCCCCATCTATTTGCCATGAAGTGATGGGACCAGATGCCATGATCTTAGTTTTTCTGAATGTTGAATTTTAAGCCCACTTTTTCACTATCCTCTTTCACTTTCATCAAGAGGCTCTTTAGTTCTTCTTTACTTTCTGCCATAAGGGTGGTGTCATCTGCATGTCTGAGGTTATTGATATTTCTCCTGGCAATCTTGATTCCAGCTTGTGCTTCATCCAGTCTGGCATTTCGCATGATGTACTCTGCGTAGAAATTAAATAAACAGGGTGACAATATACAGCCTTGATGTACTCCTTTCCCAATTTGGAACCAGTCCATTGTTCCATGTCCAGTTCTAACTGTTGCTTCTTGACCTGCATACAGATTTCTCAGGAGGCAGGTCAGGTGGTCTGGTATTCCCATCTTTTCAAGAATTTTCCACAGTTTGTTTAAATCCACACAGTCAAAGGCTTTAATGTCATCAATGAAGCAGAAGTAGATGTGTTTCTAGAATTCTCTTGCTTTTTCTATGATCCAGTGAATGTTGGCAATTTGATCTCTGGTTCCTCTGCTTTTTCTAAGTCCAGCTTGAACAGCTGTAGGTTCTCGGTTCATGTACTGTTGAAGCCTAGCTTGGAGAATTTTCAGCATTGCTTTGCTAGTGTGTGAAATGAGTTGCAACTGTTCAGTAGTTTGAACATTCTTTGGCATTGCCTTTCTTTGAGATTGAAATGAAAACTGACCTTTTCTAGTCCTGTGGCCACTGCTGAGTTTTCCAAATTTGCTGGCATATCCATGGCAGCATCTATATCTCCTGGCCTGAAATTTTCCATAACTGCTGGAGTCTGAGCTTCCCTGGTGGCTCAGGAGACCCAAGTTCGACCCCTGGGTTGGGAAGTTCCCCTGGAGAAGGGAATTGTAACCCACTCCACTATTCTTGCCCAAAGAATGCCTTGGACAGAGGAGCCTGGCGGGCTACAGTCCATGGGGTTGCAAAGAGTTGGACATAATTCGTGACTAAAGAAGAAGCCGAAGTCTGCTCAGCCACATGCAGTCTAGGGTGAAAATATCTGAGAGCTTATACTGAGCAGCATCTCTCAACCACTGACTGATAAATATACACCCCAACCTCTTCTCCCCTTTTCACTCTGGACTCATTCTGCAGGGACTTGATGCAGTGCTCAAAAATCTCCAACAGGACTAAGCTGCAGTTATCCACAATGAGAATGTGTTTCATAACATACCCTTTTGTGACTGCCTTCCCTTTCTTGTCTCACTTTTCCATTCCCCAACTAGTGCTTCTGGGGATCACTTCCCAAATAAACGACTTGCACTTGGATCTTTGTTTCAGGTTGTGCTTCTGGGGAACCTAAATTAATACACTGACATATGTGAATATATTTCTATGAGGTAATGCTTTTTCTATATAACTATGATTCTCCCACTCCTACTCCTTTCCTGTCTTCTCTTCCTATTCCTTATTTTCTCTTTACTCAGGCAATAGTTTAGAAGTTTTACACTCTATTTCTCTTGTTTTTGAGGTTTCTTTTATGTTTTTAATATGCTTAGTGAGCAATATCTCCACTTTCCTACAGAATAATGGAAGGACTTTAGGAAACTTTTAAGCTGATCTGTCTTATCATTCAGATCATCACTAAGTAGTTTTAAATTCCACCTTTTTCTTCTTTTTGGCCAGGCTGCATGGCTTGAGGGATCTTATTTCCCCAATCGGGGACTGAACCCAGGACTTTGACAGTGAACGAGTAGAGTCCCAACCACTGGATCACCAGGGAATTCCCAAATTCTGCCTTCTTTTAATTACTTCTTCTTCCTGTAAGTTGGACATTACTTTTTAGAAATATGTTTTTTAATAGTCATTACTTATTTAAATACATTTATGAATTTCTATGCTGTTTTTCTTGCTTGCACCTGCAAGAAAGAGTGTACTTTTCTCCTCAAAGTATAACCATTTGTAATTCTTTAGCAACATTTGTCTGTCAGTAATATACTCTCTCAGCATTAAAAAAAATATTTCATTTATTTTTGGCTGTGCTGGGTCTTCATTACTGCTCAAGGGCTTTCTCTAGTTGCAATGAGTAGGGGCTACTATCTAGTTTTGGTGTGTGGGCTTCTCACTGTGATGGCTTCTCCTGTTGTAGAGCACGGGCTCTAGGGTGTGTGGCTTCAGTGCTTGCAGCACATGGGTTTCAGTGGTTGTGACTCATGGGCTCAGTAGCTGCAGGGCACAGGCTCTGGAGTCTGGGGTCAGTAGTACTGATGTGAGAACCTAGTTGCTCCATGGCATGTGGGATCTTCCTGGACCAGGGATCAAACCCATGTCTCCTGCATTGGCAGGTGAACTCTTAACCACTGGACACCAGGAAAGTCCTCACAATATTTTTTTTTAAATGTCTTTATTTCACTCTTACTCTTGATAATTTCACAATTATCTCACTGATTATTTAGTATAGAGTTCTAGATTGACAATTTCCCTAAATCCTGTATACTACTGTCCTTTAATTTTTATATCCAGAGTTTTGATAAGAAATGTGCTGGCAGCCAAATCTCATGTGTGTGTGTGTGTGTGTGTGTGTGTGTGTGTGTATTAGGCAATCTGACTTTTCTTTCTGGTAGCTTTTAAAGATTGTATTCTTACATTTCATATGTTTTTGTATTTTACTAGGGTTTCTTTGATGGGGTGATGGGTTTTTTTTTTTAACTTATCCTACTTGGCAGTGAGGATCCCTAATTTCATAATTTCAGCTACTGTATCTTAAAATATTACCTTCTCCTATCTCTGTGAATTCTTAATTTGTGATCTCATTATATATAATATCAGATCAGATGAGATCAGTCGCTCAGTCATGTCCGACTCTTTGCGACCCCATGAATTGCAGCACGCTAGGCCTCCCTGTCCATCACCAACTCCCGGAGTTCACTCAGACTCATGTCCATCGAATCAGTGATGCCATCCAGCCATCTCATCCTCTGTCGTCCCCTTCTCCTCCTGCCCCCAATCCCTCCCAGCATCAGAGTCTTTTCCAATGGGTCAACTCTTTGCATGAGGTGGCCAAAGTACTGGAGTTTCAGCTTTAGCATCATTCCTTCCAAAGGAATCCCAGGGCTGATCTCCTTCAGAATGGACTGGTTGGATCTCCTTGCAGTCCAAGGGACTCTCAAGAGTCTTCTCCAACACCACAGTTCAAAAGCATCAATTCTTTGGTGCTCAGCTTTCTTCACAGTCCAACTCTCACATCCATACATGACCACAGGAAAAACCATAGCCTTGACTAGACGAACCTTTGTTGGCAAAGTAATGTCTCTGCTTTTGAATATGCTATCTAGGTTGGGCATAACTTTCCTTCCAAGGAGTAAGCGTCTTTTAATTTCATGGCTGCAGTCACCATCTGCAGTGATTTTGGAGCTCAGAAAAATAAAATCTGACACTGTCTCCACTGTTTCCCCATCAATTTGCCATGAAGTGATGGGACCGGATGCCATGATCTTCGTTTTCTGAATGTTGAGCTTTAAGCCAACTTTTTCACTTTCCACTTTCACCTTCATCAAGAGGCTTTTGAGTTCCTCTTCACTTTCTGCCATAAGGGTGGTGTCATCCGCATATCTGAGGTTATTGATATTTCTCCCGGCAATCTTGATTCC
>NW_011494852.1:2539949-2544891 GCF_000754665.1 Bison bison bison | reverse complement strand
CCTTTTCCTATTTGGAACCAGTCTGTTGTTCCATGTCCAGTTCTAACTGTTGCTTCCTGACCTGCATACAGATTTCTCAAGAGGCAGATCAGGTGGTCTGGTATTCCCATCTCTTTCAGAATTTTCCACAGTTTATTGTGATCCACACAGTCAAAGGCTTTGGCATAGTCAATAAAACAGAAATAGATGTTTTTCTGGAACTCTCTTGCTTTTTCCATGATCCAGCGGATGTTGGCAATTTGATCTCTGGTTCCTCTGCCTTTTCTAAAACCAGTTTGAACATCAGGAAGTTCATGGTTCACATATTGCTGAAGCCTGGCTTGGAGAATTTTAAGCATTACTTTACTAGCGTGTGAGATGAGTGCAATTGTGCGGTAGTTTGAGCATTTTTTGGCATTGCCTTTCTTTGATATCATGTCATCTGCAAATAGTAACAGTTTTACTTATTACTTTTCAATTTAGATGCTTTTATTTCTTATTTCTTTTTTTTTTTTGCCTAATTACTCTGGCTAGGATTTCCAATACTGTGTTAAATAAAAGTGGTGAGAGTGATCATCTTTGTCTTGTTCCTGATCTTAGAGGAACAGTTTTCAGCTTCTAACTATTGAATATGGTATTAGTTCTGGGTTTGTCACATGTGGCCTTTATTATGTTGAGATACGTTCCCTCTTATAAGATTCTCTTTTATACCCATTTGTTGAGAGCTTTTACCATAAATGGATGTTGATTTCTTTCAAATGCTTTTTCTACATCTATTGAGAATGTCATATGATTTTTATCCTTCATTTTGTTAATGCGATGTATCACTTTGATTGATTTGTGGGTGTTGAATACTTCTTGCATCCATGAAATAAATCCCAGTTGATCATGGTGTATGATCCTTTAAATGTATTGTTGAATTTGGTTTGCTAATATTTTGTTGAGGACTTTTTGCATCTATGTTCATTGGGGATATTGGACTGTAATATTCTTTTCTTGTGATGTCATCTAGTTTTGGAGTCAGTAACGCTGGCTTCATAAAATGAGTTTGGAAGTGTTCCCCTCTCCTCTGTTTTTTAAAAAGAGTTTGAGAAGGATTGGTATTAGTTTTTTGAATGTTTGATAGAGTTTACCTATCTGGTCCTGGACTTTTTTTTTGTTGGGAGGTTTTTCATTACTGATTCAATATCCTTATTTTTTAATTGGATTTTCTGTTTCTTTGTGATTCAGTCTTGGTTGTTTATGTTTCTAGAAATTTATCCATTTCTTCTAGGTTGTCCATTTTGTTGATGTGTAATGGTTCACAGTAGTCTCTTAAGATCCTTTACATTTCGTAGTATCAGGTATAATGTTTTCTCTTCCTGATTTTGTGTCCTCTGTTTTGTTTTTCTTGATGAGTCTAGCTAAAAGTTTGTCAGTTTTATCTTTTCAAAGAATGATCTCTTAGATTCAGTGATCTTTTCTATTTTTTTTTGTTTGTTTCTAATTTATTTTCACATTCCTTCTACTGACTTTGGGCCTCATTTATTCTTCTTTTTATAGTTCCTTGAGGTGTAAAGTAAGATTGTTTGAGATTTTTTTGTTTATTGATGTAGGCATTTATTACTATGAACTTCTCTCTCACAACTGCTTTTGCTGCATCCCATAAGTTTTGTTATATCATATTTCTATTTTTATTTATCTCAAGGCATTTTTTGATTTCTATTTTGATTTATTCTTTGACCCACTGGTTGTATATGAATCCATGGTTAGATAAATGTTGAATCTTATTTTATTTTTTATGTGTACTACTTACTTTTCACACTCTCTGTATCTTTATCTCCATCTACTGTATTCTAGATGACTTTTCTGGTATGTTTTCCAGTTTGTTTATTCTTTCTTCAGCTTTGTCTAATCTGTTTAATCTAATTATCAACCTAACATTTTTAATGACTATATTTATTATATATAGAAATTCTGTTAAAAATACCTTGCTTTGTTTAAAAAACGGATTTCTCTTTTAAAGAATCTCCTTAAATATTTTTAAACATATTTATTTTATAGGATCTACTTACTTTCCCTTTTGGTGACTGGTTTTCTTGTATAGTATGTAATTTTTTACTGTGAGTTCATCTCATTCAACACTATGAATTCCAGTAATTTTTCAGCTTATATCTCTTTGGTAGCTGTTTTTTTCCTCCCAAGAGCCTTTTCTTTGCCCTACCTGTGATGTCTCGTTCTATGTCTGCATGGCTTGCAATTCAGTCAAAACTTCAAGGTGACTATTTTCAGGTATCTGGAGGTCTTTCTCTGTATAACTCCTTCCTCTTTGGACATGACTGAGCAACTAACAAGTCTGTGGTACTCTGCCCCATAAATTCCAGCTACCATATGCTTTCCAAACTGGTACCTTTCTCTTCAGTTCATCAAGGTTGCTATAAGCTATTAAGGATCTCCCTACTTGTGCCAGGGTGTTGGTAAATGTCTCTGCACAGAAAATTGAGGTAATTGTAAGGCTCACTTTGTTGCATTTCTCTCTGGGGTCATAGTCTTGTGTTGTCTATTGTTCAGTGTCTGAAAACAATTGGTTTATATATTTTGTCCAATTTTTTAGTTATTTGTAGTGGGAGGGCAAGTCTAATTCTAGTTACTCTGTTGTGTCTGTATGTGGAACTCCCATGTTGCTTTTTTCTATTTTGAAAAAAAAGTCATTTGGCCAGAGAATTTGGTACTTTAAATAATCTTCCAGGAAATTTTTATTGTTAAGAAAGTTTTTCTTTTATGTATGGATAAAAATAACTTAAAAATGTGTATAATATTTAAGTATTCTAGAGCTTGTCCTTTATAGAAATCACTCATGTGTATATATATATGGTTTATATATATGTATGTATATTTATTGATATACTGAGCTTCCCAGGTGGCACTAGTGGTAAAGAACCCACCTGTGAGTGCAGGAGACATAAGAGTTATGTGTTAGATCCCTGGGTCAGGAAGATCCCATGGAGGAGGGCATGGCAGCCCACTCCAGTATTCTTGCCTAGAAAATCCCCATGGACAGAGGAGCCTGGGGGCCTACAGTCCATAGGGTTGCACAGAGTTGGTAAGTGACTTAGTATGCACACATGCGCTTATGTATTATATGTATGCAAACATATTTAAATTTATATGTTTGAAATCTATAAACACACACAACATAGACAGAGGCCACTGGTGGGAGTCTGGATTGAATTGTGTCCTCCCAAAAGGTATGGTTAAGTCCTAACCCCTGATACCTGTGAATGTGACCTTATTTGAAAATAGTGTAATTAAATTAAGATGAAGTCATACTGGATTAAGATGGGCCCTGATCAGTGGCTAGTGTCCTAATAAGACGGAAATTTGGATTCAGACAGACAAGTAGAGTGAAGAAAGCCATGTATGGATGGAAGCAGAAAGTGGAGTTGTGCTGTCCCCACCAAAGATCCCCAGGGATTGCCAGCAACCACCAAGGTGGTGCCAGTGGTAAAGAACCTGCCTGCCAATGCAGGAGACTTAAGAGATGCAGGTTTCTCCTAGGGTCAGAAAGACCCCCTGGAGCACAGCAACCCATTCCAGTATTCTTGCCTGGAGAATCCCATGGACAGAGGAGCCTGATGGGCTACAGTCCATAGCATCTCAGAGAGTTGGACACGACTGAAGCAACTTAGCACCCACACACGTGCTAGAAGATACAAGAGACGAAGGACTCTTCTCAAGACTTTGGTGGAATATGGCCCTGCTGACACCTTGAATTTGAACTTCTCACCCTCAGAACTATGAGAGAATAAAAACTTAGGTTGGTTTAAGCTACCCAGTTTGTGATACTGTGTTATAGAAGCCCTCAGAAATTAGTATAGACCCCTTACGTAAGTCGTTGGCCCCTGTACCAAAGATATTCAAGTAGAGAAAGTCAGTAGAAAAGAGAATGTAGACACTTGGAATTTAGGGGACAGGTAAAGACAAGTAATATATATTTGATAACTGCATAATTTTTCCTTATTTTTCTAATGATTGTGTTTCAAGTTTATTTGTAGGAACTCTACAAATTTTGGATATTAATCTTTGGTTATACATAAGTATAGACAGTTACCCCATTTTGTTTTGTATCTACTCTAGGGTAACCAGTTTGTACTGGTACATTCCCTAGTGATCAGTGTAGTAGTGGATTAAGATCATGGCTTCTGGAGTCAGAATCCCTGTGTTTTAATGTCACTTTTTAACTGTATAATCTTGGAAAAATTATTAGAGTGACCTCTGTAAATGTCACTTTCCTCCTCTATAAAACAGGGATATACCTACCTTATGGACTCTGGGACGGTTAAATGGGATAATTCTGGCAAAGTACTTGTTAGTGCCTGATACAAATTATACATTAGATAAATGTTGCCTACAATTAATATTGCTCTAATTTCTCTCACAGATTTATGATAAATATTCTTTTGGTAATAATATTATTGGTAAGTAGTATTCTTTATTAATTTCAGTAAGTGTTTTGTTTGTTAAACATTAAAAAGTTGTAAATGACAAAAATCATAGCTATTTGAACTTATATATATATATATATTTCAGACTGAAAAGTGTGCAGTGTAAACTCTGTTTATGTGAGAAAACATTATTTCCCTCTTTCAGATTTTGTTTTTAGCTCAATGGTAACACATTCTGAGCTTCCTTCCCAAATTACTTCCTTGAAGTACCTTTTGTATGGATAAGATGATCACTATATAAGGAAGTTATTGCCACCTTCTTAGTTAATGTTGCCATTTGTTATTCGTAAAAATTGTCTCATATTTTTAAAGACATATATAATATATAACATTATTATATATTATGTTATATATATATATATATATATATATATATATAAAACAGGCAAGAATACTGGAATGGGTTGCTGTGCTCCAGGGGGTCTTTCTGACCCTAGGAGAAACCTGCATCTCTTAAGTCTCCTGCATTGGCAGGCAGG
>NW_011494852.1:2527478-2539849 GCF_000754665.1 Bison bison bison | reverse complement strand
ACATTCTATGTTATATATATGTTATATAACATATATAACAATAGTATCATTCCTATTTTTTTCTTATCAAAACTAATAGAAATTTTCCTGTGAAAAAAATCTTTGGTTTATTTTACCAGAAACCCCTTTCCAGCAAAACTCTTTAAAATCTTATTTATTTATACATTTTTTTCAAAGAGACTATTGACTGCAGTTACTGAAGAGGTCCTGTGACAGGAATTGGCTAAGACAGCTTGTAATAACATTACTTAGTATTTTCCTAGCACAGTAGGAAAGGGGTCCACAACATATTCCTGTGAAATCCTGTGGGATTTTATGTTCAGATTTTTGCAAGCCAGAAGCACAAGTCCCTGAAGGTAGTGGTTTTTACTCTCAGGAAAGGCTTTTCTTTTTGTATGTGTGTAATGTTAATAAATATGGAACGACCTCAACACCAGAGGGCAGTGTTTTATAGTAGTTGCCAAAACGTCCTCATAGTCTGTGTAATTATCTAATGGATTAAAAAAGATGTCTTATGTATATTTAGTGTTTTTCTCCGTTTTGCTATAAAATGCACTGGTTCTGAGAGTCATAATTAATATAGAATTTCATAAACTGCATGCTTAAAAAAAACAACATTCTGTTTTGAGGAGTTAAACCTCTCAGAATTAATTTCACAGTAAGCTGTGGGGCTTTCAGGGGTTAGTCTGGTTGGCAGGGCTGAGTGGCTTTCTCACAACACCGCGTGCCCCCAGCCCATGCCCAAAGGAGCTCCTGCCCTTTTAGGGAGTAAAAGTCAGATTTGTTTGCAGCTAGCGAGTTGGTTTGGCTTAAGAGGTGGTCAGAATTTGTAAATTTTGTTCCAGAAGAGTATCCTGATCTTATTGCGAAGAAAATAAGCTTTAATAAATGTGGAAGTTAGTTAAGTCAGTCATTTCCCACTCTTTGCGATCCCATGGACTGTAGTCCACCAGGCTCCTCTGTCCATGCAATTGTCCAGGCAAGAATACTGGAGTGGGTAGCTATTTCCTTCTCTGGGGGATCTTCCCAACCCAGGGATCGAACCTGGGTATCCTGCATTGCACGCAGATTCTTTACCATCTGAGCCACCATAGAAACCCTTAATAAATGTATTTAATATTTGTACTTTCTTTTACATTTAACTTTCTTATTATTAGTTTTTAAGTGGTTGGGATGATGTTTTAAAAAAATAACACTAATTCTCAATTTTGTTTCTTTATAGACTAATTATTGTAATTTTTGGCTGCACTGGGTCTTTGTTGAGGCTCACAGGCTTTCTCTAGTTGTTCTGTGTGGGCTTCTTGTTGCAGTGGTTTATCTTGTTGTGGAGCACGGGCTCTAGAGTGCATGGACTTCAGTTGTTGCCATGTGCAGAGTTAGTGCTCCATGCCATGTGGGATCTTAGTTTCTGGTCCAGGGATTGGCAGGAGAATTCTTAACCACTGGAACACCAGGGAAGTCCTTAACTTATATTTTACATAGGAAAGCATTTCTCGTGCTATAGGCCTCAATGTATTAATATTTAAAAGGCTTCAAAATTTGGTGCTTAGCAACTCCGGATCATAGAAGCTTTTATTCTTGAGGGCAGCAGAGCAACCCCAAAAAGATCTTACAAGGGGGTCACTTTCAAGAACCCCATGCAAGGCAGCTACATCAGCGGCTAGAAGGTGGAGGCAAGTCTGACCAGCTGTCTGTAACTTCATCTCAAGAGGGGCCAGCCCTCAAAGCCTCCGAAAGAAGCTCTGGGCTTCCAGCATAGGCCCTGAAGCACATTTCACTATCTACCGTCCATGACACAAAACTCAGTTTCAGAGAAAAACACATTTATACTTTTTGCAGTTTAAAACAATGAACAGTAGTGGGGACATTTCAGTATACTATGATTGGTTCCCCGTCTCTTTTTGTTTGCTAGTTTCCATTCAATATAACCATCTATTGAATCTTGAAGTACTTTCTTAGTCTTCTGTTATCCTTGTTAAAACAGGGAAGCATATTTGCAATGACCAGGTTAATTCCTATTTTCGCTCTTTAAAAAAAGATTTTCCCTGCTTGCTACACATTATTATAGAAAATAAATATAGCAAAAAAAGAAAGAAAAAAATACTTTAATCTCATCTCATAAATAAGATTTTGTTGTATATATTCTCTGCTGTTTTCAATTTTTTTCTTAAAAATATAGAAGAAATCCGTACATGCTATTTTATCATTTGTATTTTTACCACATGACAATGCAATAGGCATCATCACTTTTCATGATTATTTAGTATTTTATAGTTGAATATATATGATTCATTAAATCACTTTGGACTGTGAAGAAGGCTGAGTGCCGAAGAATTGATGCTTCTGAACTGTGGTGTTGGAGAAGACTCTTGACAGTCCCTTGGACTGCAAGGAGATCCAACCAGTCCATTCTAAAGGAGATCAGCCCTGGGATTTCTTTGGAAGGAATGATGCTAAAGCTGAAACTCCAGTACTTTGGCCACCTCATGCGAAGAGTTGACTCATTGGAAAAGACTCTGATGCTGGGAGGGATTGGGGGCAGGAGGAAAAGGGGACGACAGAGGATGAGATGGCTGGATGGCATCACTGACTCAGTGGACATGAGTTTGAGCCTGAGTGAACTCCGGGAGTCGGTGATGGACAGGGAGGCCTGGCGTGCTGTATTTCATGGGGTCGCAAAGAGTCGGACACGACTGAGTGACTGAACTGAACTGAACTAAACTGAACCCTCCTATCAGCAGTATATGTGAGAGTCTGGGTTATTCACACTCTTGCCTACTGTGAATATTCTTACTATTTAAAAACCCCCAGGGGACTTCCCTGGCAGTCCAGTGGTTAAGATTCCTCACTTCCACTGCATGGTGAGGGGATAGAGGTCTTGTGGGGCTTCCCTGGTGGCTCAACGATAAAGAATCCGCCTGCAGTGCAGGAGAAGCAGGAGACACTCATTGGATCCCTGGGTCAGAACAATCCCCTGGAGCAGGAAATAGCAACCGACTCCAGTATTCTTGCCTGGGAAATCCTGGGGACAGAGGAGCCTGGCGGGCTACAGTCCATGGGGTCGCAAGAGTCGGACACAACTTAGTGACTAAACCACCACAACCACCACCAAGGCTAAATATTCTTTCATATGTTGATTTTTATGTGCATGGTATGTTCATGTCCTGTGCTTATTTTTATGATTGGGATGTTAGGTTTTTTTGTTGTGATTTTAAATAAAAATGTTTCTTTTGGAAATAATTTCACACTTAAAAAAAGTTGCAAAGAACTAGTATAAAGAACACCTGTATACACTTTACCCAGATGTACATACTATTAACATTTTGCCCATTTTTCTTTATTACCGTTCTCCATATACCTAATTTTTTCTTCTGAGCCATTGGAGAGTAAAGTTGCATATATCATGGCCTCTTACCTCTAAATACTTTTATGTATATTTCCTAAAAATAAAAATGTCCTTTTACAGTACCATAGTGCAATAGTCAACTTCAGTAAATTTGCATAATATTGTACTTTAATATAATGTCAGCATTCCACTTTTGTCAACTGACCCAATAGCCTTGTTTTCCTCCAAAACAAGATCCAGTTTAGATCAGATCTCGCACTTGGTTGTTATGTTTCTTTAAGCCCTGGAGGAGTAAATGGCTGGAAAGTAAATGGCTGGAAAGATCCCCTGGAGCAGGAAATAGCAACCGACTCCAGTATTCTTGCCTGGAAAATCCCATGGACAGAGGAGCCTCAGTGGGCAGGCAGTAGGCCATGGGGTCACAAAGAGTTGGACATGACTAAGTGACTGAACACACACACACACACACACACAAAAGCTCCTCTAACCTGGGAAATTCACAGCTTTTGTCTTTTATGAGATTGACATTTAAAAAAGAATATTATTGGGACTGCCTTGATGGTCCAGTGGCCAAGACTCTGTGCTTCCAATGCAGGGGGGCTGGGTTCAATCTCTGGTTGGAGAACTAGATCCCATATACCACAACTAAGTGTTCACATTTCACAGTGAAGACAGAACATCTCACATGCTGCAACTAAGACCTGGTGCAGTCAAATAAATAAAAATATATATTTTTTAAATTTTATTTTATTTTTAAACTTTACAGTATTGTATTGTTTTGCCAAATATCGAAATGAATCCGCCACAGGTATACCCGCGTTCCCCATCCTGAACCCTCCTCCCTCCTCCCTCCCCTACCCTCCCTCTGGGTCGTCCCAGTGCACCAGCCCCAAGCATCCAGTACCATGCATCGAACCTAGACTGGCAACTCGTTTCATACATGATATTATACATGTTTCAATGCTATTCTCCCAAAAAAGGATATTATTGTCTTAGTCTATTTGGGCTGCTATGACAAAATACTATAGACTGGATGCTTATAACCAACAGAAGTTTATTTCTCACAGCTCTGGAGATTGCAAATCCAATCCTAGGGTGCCAGCATGGTTGGATTCAGGTGAAGGCTCTCTTCTGAGTTGCCGACTGAAGACTTCTTTGCTGGCTCCTCACCTAGCAAGAGGATAGGATAATATCGGTTGTCTTTTGTAAGGACACCAATTCTATTCATGAGAGCTCTGCCCTCATGACCTAGTCACCTCCCAAAGGCCCTACCTCCCTATTCCTAACACAGGAATTTGGTGGTGGGGTCATAACATTCAGACCATAGCACATATGATCCCTTGTTTTTAAAATTAAAATGTCCCTCATTTTGGGTGTCTGATGTTTTTTTCATGACTAGATTTAGGAAATGCATTCTTGGCTGGAATACCAGCTATATGGTGTGTGTCCTTAGCACATCCATCTTGAGGCCCTCCATATCCATCTGTCCCACAATTGTGGCATTCATTCAACTCATTCAATCTGATCATCTAATCAAGTTCTATTTCTCCAGTGGATAGTAACTATTTCCCCCTTAAAACTAATACTCCATCTATTATGAGGAGGTACTTTAAGTCTCTGCAAATATCCTATCCCTTATCAAAATTTCCCTCTAGTTTTTGTACCCATTGGTGATCCTTGCCTAATGAGTCTTTACTGTAGCTGCCTTAGGGAAGGAAAGAGTTCTCCTTGATCCTCTTAGGGTTCGTGCTGGATCTGAAAATTAAACTGACAGAAACAGAGGGGAAAAGTATGCAAATTGTACTGAATTTTTTCCTCCAGTTCTCCTCCCATTCTCTTATGAAGCCATTCCAGTCAGCTGTTCATCTTCACCACTCCACCACTACCACTCATGGCAAGGTCACCAGTGTCCAGGAACCTCCATTTAGCTAGATCCAGTGGTCAGTTCGCATCCTGTTATTACTTGATCAGCCAACAGCATCTGATGGCTCATTACTTTTCTGATACTCTTTCTGCATTGGCTTCCGGAACACCACTCACTTGGTTTTCCTTCTGCCTTATCGGCTACTTCTCAGAGTCCTTTGCTGCTTTCCCCTTTTCCGCCCATCTCTGAGTGCGAGAGTCTCCCAAGACTTAAACCTTGGCCTGTTCTTTATCTGGTCTCACTCCTTTGGTGATCACATCATTCATTATTAAGATTAACATATTGTCTTTTCAGTTGGAACTCTAAGTTTATATCCGCTGTTTAGATTTCTCCTCTGAGCTCCAAACTTGTGTATCCACCTGCTTTCTTACATCTAATTCATTTCCAGCTAACATACCCCATTATTATTATTATTGCCTATTTCTGTATTTGCAGAAACTAGTCTGCAAGTTTCATAAAAGCAGATTTTTTTTTTATTATAGTCAAGGTTGTTTACACAGTTCCTGGAACAGTGCCTAGTGCATAGCAATTACATCTTAAATATTTGTTGAATGAATGAATGAATAAATGTCTTAAGTATTCAAATCTATATTTTTGATGTTTCTCCAATTTCTTGCAATGAGTTTATTTAAAACAGAGTAATTGCCTTTATGTCATGGTATTGAATTTTTTATTCTCTGGCAATTCTTTGGCTCATCCCTATAGAGGGAATCATGTTTGGCCAATGCTTTAATAATAATAGATTTGATCAGTTATTAATTATGGGTTTCTGTTTCAGTTATTTCAGATCAAGGTGAGAGGAGAAGAGAATAGTTTGGATTTGCTGGAGGTTTATTTTTTCAGATAGAGTTACAATTGCCTGTGTAGAGTAAAAAGAGCTCACCTGGAAGCAGCCAAGGGCTGGAAACTTCCCTGTGGTGTTGAAGAGTTTTTTGGGCTTTGTTTTCCCCTTTAGTTACTGTTATGGAAGTAGCAGCAGTAGGAATAACAGCAGTGAAACAATGAGGTTGATAACATTTATAGAGTGCTTCACTACAATGCTGGAGATGCAGGAGACTCTGTTCAATTCCTGGGTGGGGAAGATCCCCTGGAGGAGGAAATGGCAACCCATTCCAGTATTCTTACCTGGGAAATCGCATGGACAGAGAAGCCTGGAGGGCTACAGTCCATGGGGTTGCAATGAGTTGGACACAACTGAGCACGTATGCATTCACTGAGTACCAAGCACTGTGATGAGGTTTTACAAGCAGTCTTTCACTTAAACCTCATAATGATCTTCTGAACCAAGTACTATTATTATTCCAACTTTGTACATGATAGATCTGAAACTTGGATAAATTAGGTAATGCAATAGCCACCCTCCAAGGTGATTCCGAATGATCCTGACCTCCTGGTCTTTACATTCTTGTGTGTCCTCTCCCACATTGTGCCAGGGCTGACTGGTCTGTGGGACCAATAGCACACAGAATAAAGGAGGATATGTTTCTTCTGAGATTAGGTCAGAAAAGACAATGGACATTGTTTTGTTCTCTTTTTCTCTCTCATTCGAATAATTTGTTATAGGGAAGGTGTTGTAGGGATGTCAGGCAGCCTGTACGGAGGCCTGTGGGGTAAAGAACACTGCCAAACAGCTAACAAGGGATTGAGACCTGGCAACAACCACAGGACTGAGCTTGAAAGTGGATTCTCCAGCCCATTCGAGCTGTCAGATGGCTGTATCCCTGGCTGGCAGCTTGCCTGCAACCTCGTGAGGGCTCTAGAACCCAAACCACCTAACTAAGGGGCTTCTGGATTCCTGATCTTCAGAAACTGTTTAATATAATGAATGATAATTATCTTAAGCTGATAAGTTTTGGCATAATATGTTATGCAACAATAGATAACCAATATATATATAAAGTTGATCAAGAACACACTATTGATAGGTAGCAGAACAAAAACTTGAACTTGGGTCTGTCAAACTTCAGAGCCTGAGTTATACACCACTGGGCTCCATTGCCATGGGGATAGCTATGGTATGTATCTAGCCCTCTTATCCTGGGCCTATTGTGAACCACAACTGATTCTTTGGATTTGCTGTGGCCTGTGAGACTAAGAACTGACCCTGTGACTTCTAAGAGCGTCTTTCCCTCATTCCTAGTATGGATTAAGCTTTCTACCTATTTAAAATTCCCTCAGTGATTTCCATAAGCCCTTACAGAGAGCACTCTGTAACCTCTACTTAAATTGGATGCCCAGACTTCCTACTTAGACCAAGAGTCAGGAAACTTTTCTGTAAATGGGCACATAGCAAACATTTTAGGCTTTGTGGAAACAGTGAAGTTTTAAAAAATGTTGTCTTGACTGATTTTGAGGCTCTGGCTAGGGGCTGGTCAGCTCCTCTTCTTCAGTAGCCATTTAAATCCATGTCCCCCATTTACCCCTTTGAAGAGGCTCTCATACTCTGGGTGACTACATATTCACCTAGGGCTGGATACTTGACAACCAAGGATAGCCCCAATGCCCCAGAGTCCCCTGAAATGATTCAGATTAGCAAACCTTAAACCTGCTTACCCTGGATCATCCTTTCCTTTCTGTGGAAACCCTATTAAAGATGTTTGATCACAGTTCCCTGTGAAATTAAATATTTCCAGGTGTATCTCTAAACAAGAATGTCACAGCTATCAAGGATTCAAATCTTTCAAGTGGGGCAGGGGGTTGAGCATGAATGTGCAAGAGGCAGCCATCTGCCACATCCACCACCCCTTACGGTAAATGAGAATTTAAGAATGTGAACAATCAAGAGTAGGAAGTCAAGTGGGCCTTAGGAAGCATTACTGTGACCAAAGCTAGCGGAGGTGATGGAATTCCAGCTGAGCTATTTCAAATCCTAAAAGATGATGCTGTTAAAGTGCTGCATGCAATATGTCAGCAAATTTGGAAAACTCAGCAGTAGCCACAGGACTGGAAGAGGTCAGTTTTCATTCCAATACCAAAGTAGGCAATGCCAAAGAATATTCAAGCTATCGCCCGGTTGTGCTCATGTCACATGCTAGCAAAGTAATGCTCAAAATCCTTCAAGCTAGGCTTCAACAGTATGTGAACTGAGAACTTCCAGATGTACAAGCTGGATTTAGAAAAGGCGGAGGAACCAGAGAGCAAATTGCCAACATCTGTTGGATCATAGAAAAAGCAAGAGAATTCCAGACAAACATCTACTTCTGCTTCCTTGACCACATTAAAGACTCTGACTGTGTGGATCACAACAAACTGTGGAAAATTCTTAAAGAGATGGGAATATCAGACCACCTTACCTGTCTCCTGAGAAACCTATACGCAGGTCAAGAAGCAACAGTTAGAAGTGGACATGGAACTGGTTCAAAATTGGGAAAGGAGTACGTAAAGGCTGTATATTGTCACCCTGCTTATTTAACTTCTGTGCAGAGTGCATCATGTGAAATGCCCTACTGCATGAAATCAAGATTGCTTGGAGAAATGTCAATAACATCAGTTATACAGATGATACCATCCTTATGGCAGAAAGTGAAGAGGAACTAAAGAGTCTCTTGATGACAGTGAAAGAGGAGAGTGAAAAAACTGGCTTAGTTTTAACTCAGATTCATTAACCTAAGATCATGGCATCTGATCCCATCACTTCATGGCTAATAGATGGGGCAAAATAGAAATAGTGACAGACTATTTTCTTGGGCTCCAAAATCACTGCAGATAGTAACTGCAGCCGTGAAATTAAAGGATGCTTGCTCCGTGGAAGAAAAGCTATGACCAACCTAGATAGCATATTAAAAAGCAGAGACACCACTTTGCTGATGACAAAAATGCGTATAGTCAAAGCTATGGTTTTTCCAGTAGTCATGTCTAGATGTGAGAGTTGGACCATAAAGAAGGCTAAGAACCAAAGAACTGATGCTTTCTAACTATAGTGCTGGAGAAGACTCTTGAGAGTCCCTTGGATTACAAGAAGATCAAACCCAGTCAACACTAAAGGAAATCAACCCTGAATGTTCATTGGAAGGACTGATGCTGACGCTGAAGCTCCTATATTCTGGCCACCTTATGTGAAGAGCCGACTCATTGGGAAAGACCCTGATGCTGGGAAAGATTGAGGGCAGGAGGAGAAAGGGCGACAAAGGATGAGATGGTTGGATGGCATTACTGACTCAATGGACGTGAGTTTGAGCAAATTGCAGGAGATAGTGAAGGACAGGGAAGCCTGGCTTGCTGCAGTCCATGGGATCACAAAAAGTCGGACATGACTGAGTGACTGAACAGCAACAATGACAATAATCAAGAAGCAGGATTTGGTCCCAGGTAGCTGAGATGCATATAAAAGGACTGAATTCAGGGAGTTCAGACACTTGCATCTTCCCATACATAGAAGAATGCTTGATTCCTTGAGATCTGGTTTTCTTTAATGAAGAGACTGCCTGCCCCTTCTTGATACAAACTTCTATATATCCCGACTCCTTTCCCCGCCTCCTCGGAGCAATGTCTCAGGTCCCTTGAGATGCTGTCTTCCGGGCTTGAAGTCCTCATAATTACCGTCAATTAAGATAACTCTCTACTTTCAGGTTGTGACTACTTTTTTTGGCCGACATCCCTTTGTCCCTCTGCCTTGCAGTTGACCCTGGTGCTTCTCCTGTGTGACTTTACACGGTGTGCTGTGTCCCGCCTAGGGAACTATGAGTAACAAAGTTGTAAAACTCTTTTCAGTTTCTCTCTTGATCTGCATCTGGCTTCACCACCTCACCAAAGGTAACTTGGTTAAAACAACAAGACATTCGGTTTTCGTCACAGGTAATGTGTCAGGTGTGGTGCCAAAATAGCTGGGACAATATATAAATGATGAGTGTGATTGTGTTCCAATAAAATGTTATTTATAAAAATAGGCTGTGGACCAGATTTGGCGCCCTGGCTGTGGTTTGCTGATTCCTTCTTTAAAGCATCCTTATGGATGTTAATTTTTCTGATCAATGGGTAACACTAAGTAAAGTTTCGTATATAAGTTAATTGGTAAAGCTTTTTAAGCTATCAGTTAGATGACACTGAATGACTCTTGCAGAAACTTGAAGGCCTGTGTACTGTTTTAGTTCTGATGCTTATCTGTGTTGAGGTCTATTTTTTGTGTGTGTGTGAGTTAAATAAATTTCCTTTGGCTGCACCGGGTCTTTGTTGTTGTGCTCGTGCTTGTCTAGTTGTGGCACGTGGGCCTATGCACAGTGTTAGTTAAGGCCACTGATCTTGCTGAGGCAGCAGTGTGCGGTGGCATGAAGTGAGATCATAATTCCCTGCCCAGGAAGTGAACCTGGGAAGCCTGGATGAGAATCAGGAATCCTAGCCACCAGACAAGCAAGCACTAGAGGCAAGAAGCTATTTTTCCCTGGATCTTTGCTCCCTGCGAAAAATGCATCTATCATGGAGGCAGAAACTGTAAATGCAGATACAAGGTTTATTATTAGAGACAGAGCACACAACAAGTGGGAGAGCACGTAGAAAAACTATTTGTTAATACAGAAGCAAGGCAGAGATGCACACCCTGAGAGAAAAGGTTGTGGGCATGCCCGCTAGTGAGGAGGAGCACAGTAAAGAGGCAGGTAAGTCATTTTTATAGGTCAGTTCTTTCGGGTCTTTGTCTTCCTTCAGGCCAAGTATTTGCTTCCTTTTTCCACATCTCACCTACCCTGAGACCCTCCCCTGGGGTGTGCATACATCCCACAGCCAGGATGGATCTCGAAGTGAAGTCTTCTGAGAGGAGCAGGGCTCATTATGGCCTGGAATTAGCCCCTGACTTTTGAGCCACAAGGAGTTTTCTGCGCATGTGTAGTGTCTCCCTTGTCCCAAAAGAGGGGAGAAGGGAGATCCCTTAATCCTTTACTCAAACAGGTTTTGCCCCTCTTTGTCCTTGCCATAACTATTACCTTAAGGCATTTACAAGAGACAAACACTGGCTATTTACCCTGTTTCTGTTGTTACTTCCATTTCCGAGAGCAGACAGGAGGCTGATTGTGAACATCTAACCTGGAGCCCATCTCTCTCCTACATCGCCATGACTGTGGGATCTTAGTTCCCTGAGCTAGGATCATACCCATGTTCCCTGCATTAGAAGGCAGATTCTTAACCACTGGGCCACCAGGGAAGTCCCAAGTCTATTGCTGACTTAAATAAAAACACACAATATAAGAGTTGGGAATTTAAATTTTGTTCAGGGTCTTACTGAGGACTATAGCCCAGGAGACAGCTCTGAGGAACTGCTTTGGAGAACTAGGGGAGGAGCCAGTCTAATAACATGTAGTCAGGCATTCATCTTGTTAAAAATTACTGCTAATCATGAAGAACAGATATCTCAGGTTAATGATTTTAGTACCTTTTTACATATGGGAAGATGCTAGAATCTGGAGTCACTGAAATTCTTCCTGAAATGTACATCTGACTGTCTAGGGGCCCCTTTATCCCAAGCATAGCGTGCCTCATCCTGTTTTATCATCCTGAATTCTTTTCAGGGTTCACTGTTGTTGGGAGACTGCAGTGGGTTGCAATTTAACCCTTGTATAACTGAATGATGATTGATGCTTTTTGTTCTTTTTTCGTTCACATGATCTTCATAGTATTACACTTCATATGCTTTTAGAATGACAGTAATAAAAATGGAATCACTTCACAGAAAGCTGATTGTATGCCAGCTACTGTGCCAAATGCTTTTATATTCATTATCATTATTCATTTTCCTAAGGACAGCTGTTCAGTTCAGTTTAGTTGCTCAGTCGTGTCTGACTCTTTGTGACCCCATGGACCGCAGCACACCAGTCTTCCCTGTCCATCACCAGCTCCCAGAACTTGCTCAAACCCATGTCCATCAAGTTGGTGATGCCATCCCACCATCTCATCTTCTGTCATCCCCTTCTCCTCCTGCCTTCAATCTTTCCCAGCATCAGGGTCTTTCCCAATGAGTCAGTTCTTCACATCACGTGGCCAAAGTATTGGAGTTTCAGCTTTAGCATCAGTCCTTCCAATGAATATTCAGGGTTGATTTCCCTTAGGATTGACTGGTTTGATCTCCTTGCAGTCCAAGAGACTCTCAAGAGTCTTCTCCAACACCACAGTTCA
>NW_011494852.1:2523029-2527378 GCF_000754665.1 Bison bison bison | reverse complement strand
CATCTCCTTGCAGTCCAAGAGACTCTCAAGAGTCTTCTCCAACACCACAGTTCAAAAGCATCAATTCTTTGGTGCTCAGCTTTCTTTATGGTCTAACTCTCACATCCATACATGACTACTGGAAATACCATAGCTTTGACTAGATGGACTTTTGTTGACAAAGTAATGTCTCTGCTTTTTAATATGCTGTCTAGGTTGGTCATAGCTTTTCTTCCAAGGAGCAAACATCTTTTAATTTCATGTCTGCAGTCACCATCTGCAGTGATTTTGAAACCCAGGAAAGTAAAGTCTGCCACTGTTTCTATTGTTTCCCCATCTATTTGCCATGAAGTGATGGGACTGGATGCCATGATCTTAGTTTTTTGAATATTGAGTTGATGGGGACAACTGTCTCCCCATTTTGCAGGGGACAAAACTGAAGCTTAGAGAAGCCCAGGAGATTGCTTCTACTAAATGGTAGAGGCAGCAGTCAATTCAGGTAGTCTGACTTTAAAAATCATGTTCTTGACCCAGTTATGCAATTACATTTCTGAGATTCCCTCATCTCCTTTAAAGCATGTCAAAGCCATCCTTTAAAAATGTCAATTGGCTTCAATTATGATTATTTAATATATTATTTCTTTCATTAAATAACTTTTAATTTTAGGTATCCCCCAAAGGATAGACATACTTTTTTGGTAATTGGATGTTGTACAAAATGACAGGATTGATTCTTGCATTCATTTTAGTTCATAATAGAATATATTAGTTTAGTTGAAATTGTTAATATTCCCTTGGGGAGAATCCGGTGCCCAAGGCACTGATTGATAAATCAAAATCTTTAGTGAGTCTAGTAAATCAACTGTCACACATATGTCAACCTTTTCTCCAGAATATAGATTTTATCCAGGACAAGAGTGTTTATTCCTTTCTATTGTTTTCTCCTTCAGAACTGTATTATACTAAGGTATTTAAACAAATCCCTGAGACTGCAAGCTTTTTTTCCCTTAAAAAAAAAAATCGCAATAGGGATCTTGCTTTTTCCAGCTATTTTAGGGAAAGAACTCAGTTGTTTGCATATTTGCATTTTAACCCCTAACCTCTCCTGAGGACAAATAGCTGTCTGACTATTAAGCCCACAGGCGCAGCACTGGGACTGTGGATTAAGCCTCTGAATGCTGACTAGTTTTCCACAGCATCCCCAGCATGTGTGAAGAATGTGTTTGTAGCTGGGAGGCAAACAGAACATCCAAAGCTGAGCAAGAATTTTGAAAAATAGTTGTCTTATGTATAAATTTATTTTGCTTGTAGTGTTTTATTCTTGTTGGTTTCATTATTCCTTATTTCTACTTTCTTTTAAAATAGCTTAGTTTTGTTTGATATTCACATGTTAAGTTTTGGTCACTTGTTGTGGAATGCTGCAGTCTTGATTGTTAAATGTTCTTTGTTTCTTTATCATTTAAATACCAAGCCATTGATGGGTGGCTCAGAAATTTTACCCCCTGGTAGAGAAGGCCTGGTGATTTCCAATAGGATGTCTGTGTGGCCTTCCCTCTAAACAAATAAGGGCCCATTTGGAAGTGTTGGCAGGTACTGTACTGGAAGGCAATAGCTTAGGTTTGTAGTGCATATAATAGAAGAGCACGACTTTGGGCTGTGGATTTATTTCTCTAAGTTTAAGTTATTATTGTGCTTGCTTTCAGGTAAAAAACCCAAATGTAGTCTCTCAACTGGCTCTTTATTCTTTAGCATGCATAGAAGTGTGAATTATATTTGGGTAGAACGACCAAACTAAACTGATGAATTGGCACATTAATCTAAAGAGTCACTGATAGTGATTTATAGGACTCTTTTTGCAAGGCATGGAGGGGTTGAGGGTAGAGTGGGGCAGGTGAAGGCTGATCCAGGATGAAGTAAAATCTAGCCTCTGCCCTCAGGAGCTCAAGATACAGGACAGAGTAAAGAGAATGCCAGAGTTTACCCATCAGGGAAAGAATCCTGTTTGAGAGGTTGTGGACAATGGAGCATTGGAGGTGAACTTTGAAGGACTGATGGTATTTCAACAATGTAGCTACATTTATCCTGACTGTAAAAGCACAGGGGAGGGGGGTGGGGTGGGGAGAGACTGTGTGTGTGTGTGTGTGTGTGTGTGTGTCTTGTCTCTTTGGAGAATGGCTCTTCACTTCAGCTGGCACAAGTGTAGGGGAGCAATGGGATATAAGTCTCATCAGCAATGTATATTTTCCTTTCATATACAGTAAAATTGCATCCTTATCTGTAAGGCTGATGATTCTATTGACTGTAAGTCAAAAGCTAAATCCATTGTTAGCTATTTTGTAAATCGTAATGTTACTGACACATAATGAGCTGTATGTTCTAATTCTTAAAAATAGTTATGATAATGCTGCCTCCTGGCTCAGGGTCATGGTGTAAATTCTATCACACAGCCTGTGCTTTCTGGATATCTTTATTTATTATCTGCCTGTATGTTTAAACTGGGAATTGATCCCTAACCTAGGCCAGATGTTAGGATTAGCAGCAAGTAGTTTTAACTATATTGTGGTTTTTGAGGGGCAACCTTCACTTTACTGTTGGGATGAGCTAAAGTATTTCACTTATTGAATAAGAGATAATATTAAATTGCCTTTCTACTAAAACTATACTGCTCATTGGAATTTCTTTTTGTTATGTTATGTTGGGGGAGTTTGTAATTTCCTTGGTTCTGTCTCGCCGCAGCAAAAATTTGAAGCAACGGACAAATTGGTGTTACAGTCCTGTGTAATTTCCTCAGACGGACCAGTGTTACAGCTCTATATTACAGCTCAGTTTTATTTAGAAAGCAAAGGAAAATACAGCCTCAAGGCTTGAGGGCAGGCCAACCCAAAAGATGCGAAGAGAAGAAAAGCCCCCAGCTCAATTTTGGTTCCTCTTTTTATATGTGTTTTCTCCTCCCACTGAGTCTGTCCTATGTAAATTGGGCTAGCCAGGAGAGCTGTTCGTTTTACTTGGGGTCCTCACTCTGGTCCTCAGACTTTCCTTTGTTCTCTTTTTTAGGGCTTTTCCCTTCTTTGTCTTTTAGCCACTGCAATTTTGGACTCCTTTTTCCTATTCTAACTACCTAACATTATATTATTAGAAAACACAATAAACCACATTGCATACTCTATTTTTTGTATCTTTTGAGGTTGTTTTTGTTTAGTTGCTAAGTCATGTGTGACTCTTTGCGACCCCATGGACCGCAGTATGCCAGGCTTCCATGTCCTTCACTGTCTACTGGAGTTTGCTCAAACTCTTGTCTGTTGAATCGGTGATGCCATTGGTGATTGGTCAGTGATTGGCACCTCATCTTGTGTCACCCCCTTCTCCTCCTGCCCTCAGTCTTTCCCTGCATGAGGGTCTTTTCCAATGAACTGGCTCCTCACATCAGGTGGCCAAAGTATAGGAGCTTCACCTTCAGCATCAGTTCTCCCAATGAATATTCAGGGTTGATATCCCTTAGGATTGACTGGTTTGATCTCCTTGCTGTCCAAGGGACTCATAAGTCTTCTCTAGCACCAAAGTTCAAAAGCATCAGTTCTTTGGTGCTCAGCCTTCTTTATGGTCCAACTGTCACAACCATACATGACCACTGGAAAAATCATAGCTTTGGCCATACAGCCCTTTGTGTACAAAGTGATGTCTCTACTTTTTAATATGCTGTCTAGGTTTGTCATAGCTTTCCTTTCAAGGAACAAGTGTCGTTTTCTTTTAATTTCATGACTGCAGTCACCATCTGCAGTGATTTTGGAGCCCAATAATATAAAATCTGTCACTGTTTCCACTTTTCCCCTTTCTATGAAGTGATGGAACAGGCTGCCATCATGATCTTAGTTCTTTGAATGTTGAGTTTTAAGCCAGCTTTCTCACTCTCCTCTTTCACTCTCATCAAGAGGCTCTTTGGTTCCTCTTCGTTTTCTGCCATTAGAGTGGTATCATCTGCATATCTGAGATTGTTGCTATTTCTCCCAGCAATCTTGATTCCAGCTTGTGATTTGTTCAGCCCAGTATTTCATATGGTGTTCAGTTCAGTTCGGTTCAGTCGCTCAGTCGTGTCCGACTCTTTGTGACCCCATGAATTGCAGCACGCCAGGCCTCCCTGTCCATCACCAACTCCCGGAGTTCACTCAGACTCACATCCATCGAGTCAGTGATGCCATCCAGCCATCTCATCCTCTGTTGTCCCCTTCTCCTCCTGCCCCCAGTCCCCAGTCTTTTCCAATGAGTCAACTCTTCACACGAGGTGGCCAAAGTACTAGAGTTTCAGCTTTAGCATCATTCCTTCTAAAGAACATCCAGGACTGATCTCCTTCATAATGGACTGGTTGGATCAC
>NW_011494852.1:2512163-2522929 GCF_000754665.1 Bison bison bison | reverse complement strand
GTACTCTGCATATAAGTTAAATAAGCAGGGTGACAATATACAGCCTTGACATACTCCTTTCCCATTTTGAAGCAGTCTATTGTTATTTGTCTGGTTCTAACTGTTGCTTCTTGATCTACATATAGGTTTCTCAGGAGACAGGTAAGGCGGTCTGGTATTCCCATCTCTTTAAGAATTTTCCACAGTTTGTTGTGATCCACACAGTCAAAGACTTTGGCCTAGTCAGTAAAGCAGAAGTAGATGTTTGTCTGGAATTCACTTGCTGTCTCTATGGTCCAACAGATGTTGGCAATTTGCTCTCTGGTTCCTCTGCCTTTTCTAAATCTAACTTGTACATCAGAAAGTTCTTGAAGCCTAACTTGAGGGATTTTGAGCATTACCTTGCTAACATGTGAAATGAGTGCAATTGTGCAGTAGTTTGAACATTCTTTGGCATTGTCTTTCTTTGGGATAAAACTGACCTTTTCCATCCTATGGCCTCTGCTGAGTTTTCCAAATTTGCTGACCTACTGAGTGCAGCACTTTAAGAGCATCATCTTTTAGGATTTGAAATAGCTCAGCATCATCTTTTAAGATTTGAAATCACTTCTAATAGCTTTTTTCTTGGTAAAGCTTCCTATGGCCCAGTTCACTTCACATTCCAGGATGTCTGGCTCTAGGTGACTGACCACACCATCATGGTTATCCAGGTCATTATGACCTTTTTTATATAATTTTTCTGTTTGGAGGTAAGAAACTAGTATTTTTTTTAAACATACACTTTGTAGACATTCTGCTGTGATAACATGAGAGGGGCCAGACAATTAACTGAACAAGAAGGAAATTTCAAAATTGATGGATTAAAATATGCTATTTGTAAATGAAATGGATTAGGATTTGAAGGAAGGATCTTACTGGGTTATAACTGATCAATTTTTAGTAGCATTCCTAAGAAATTAGTAGTAGTAACAGGATTGTAGCACACCTCTGAAATCCACTGTAATGGTTTAGTATACAAATGAATCACTTGGAAAATTTAAAGAGTAAAGATTCCCAGGTCTAAACTGTAGATGTTTTGATTCCATAACTCTGGGGTGGGGCCCATAAATCTGCTTTTAATCATTGTCTCAGGCAATTGAGAAATGCTTCACTGCAACACAGGTGCTTTAACAAAAACCCATGTTTAGTGTTGGGGACCTGCTCAACAAACATGTGAAAGTCAAAGTGTTAGCTGCTCAGTCGAGTCTGACTTTTTGCGGCCACATCGACTGGAGCCTGTCAGACTCCTCTGCCCATGGAATTCTCCAGGCAAGAATGCTGGAGTGGGTTGCACTTCCCTTCTCCAGGAGATCTTCCCTACTCAGGCATCGAACCCAGGTCTCCTGCATTGTAGGCAAATTCTTTACCATCTGCACCACTTGGGGAAGCCCCAAGGAACATGTATAGAGTTTAAAATTAACAATGGTGATGGGCAGTGTCAAGTGATGGTATAAACTGCCATAGAGCTAGAAGCTAAAATTCTTGATGTTCATGCTTTTAAGTGAAATATAGATCATCTGTGATTAATAATGATTTTGTTTTTTTCCTTTCAAATCTTTGTTACTCTCCTTGACCCCTTTTCTCTGCTGGCTAGAGTACAGTACTGAGCAGCACTGGTAATAAGGGACACCAATGATTTATTCTCTCCTTTTTTTTTTTTTTTTTTTCAATTGTTTTGATGTGAACCATTTAAAAAGCTTTTATGGAATTTGTTACAATATTCTGTGTCAGTAATGCCTAACACGGCTCCCTCTGCTTTATGTTTGTTTTTTTGGCCATGAGGCATGTGGAATCTTACCTCCCTGGCCATGGATTTTTCCTGCACCTCCTGTGTTGGAAGGCAAAGTTTTAACCACTGTACCATCAGGGAAGTCCCTTTCTTTCAGTTTTATTGAGATATAGTAGACATACATCACTGTCTAAAGTATACTTACATGTATTGATTTGACTTATATATTTTGTAAAATAATTACCACTGAAGTTTAGTTAGCATTCATTATCTGAGATAGATATGATAAAAAGTTTTCAATTTTTCACAGTTGAGTATGATAACTGTGGGGTTTTCACATATGTCCTTTATTATTTTGAGAAAAATTCCTTTTTTTCCTAGTTTTTTGATTATTTTTATGACAAAAGAATGTTGAATTTTGTCAAATGCTTTTCTGCATCAAGATGGTCATGTATTTTTTCCCTTCATTCTGTTAATACTGTGTATTACATTGATTTACATATGTTAAATCATCTGTGTATACTGAGAATAAACCTTACTTGGTCATAATCCTTTCTTATAATTCACATAATCCACTTGTGTAATTCTTTTAATATGCTGCTGAATTCAGTTTACTATATTTTGTTGAGGATTTTTGCCTCAATACACATAAGGGATATTGGTTGGTAGTTTTCTTGTAGTGTCTTTTTTTAGAATTACAAAGTGTTCCTTCTTCTTTAATTTCTTTTTTTGAAGAATTTAGAAGGATTAATGTTATTTTCCTCATCTGTAAGAGTCCTTTATATATTAAGAATATTGTTCCTTTATCTGTGATATATTGCAAGTGTTCTTACCCCCAACCCAGTTTATTTTCTTGACTTTCTTGATGATAAAACTATGCAGTAGTTTTTAAAAATTTTCCTTATGTAGTCAAATTTATCAATTTCTTTTCTTCCATGGATTCTGAATTTGGGGCCACAGTTAGAAAGCCTTTTCCTAAACTCAAGTTCAAGCAAAATTCACTTTCATTTTTTCTAGTACTTACATAGTTTTACTTTTATATTTAGATGCCTGATTCATTCAGAGTTTATTCTGGATCTAATTAATTTTTTCCAAAGTGGTTAATTAAAAAAACTAAGGTCATGGCATGAGGTCTCATCACTTCATGGAAAATAGGTGGGGAAAAAATGGAAGCATTGACAGATTTTATTTTCTTGGGCCCCCAAAATCACTGTGGACACTGATTGCAGCCATGAAATTAAAAAATGCTTGCTCATTGGAAGAAAAGCTATGAGAAACCTAGACAGCATATTAAAAAGCAGAGATATCATTTTACTGACAAAGGTCCATCTAGTCAAAGCTACGGTTTTTCCAGTAGTCATGTATGGATGTGAGATTTGGACCATAAAAAAAACTGGGAACCAAAGAATTGATGCTTTTGAACTGTGGAGTTGGAAAAGACTCTTGTGAGTCCCTTGGACAGCAAGGAGATCAAATCAGTCAATCCTAAAGGAAATCAACCCTGAATATTCATTGGAAGGACTGATGCTGCAGCTGAAGCTCTGATACTTTGGCCACCTGATGGGAAGAGCCAACTATTTGGAAAAGACTCTGATGCTGGGAAAGATTGAGGGCAAGAGGAGAAGGGGGTCGCAGAGGATGAGATGGTTAGATAGCATCACTGACTCAGTGGACATGAGTTTGAGCAAACTCTGGGAGGTAGGAAGGTGTGATGGAATTTACACTATGACTCTGACCTAGGAGTCAGCATTATCGTAACTATTTTTAAGGTAAATACAGGGAAGCCTGGTGTGCTGCAGTCCATGGGGTCCCAAAGAGTCGGATACGATTTACCGACTGAACAATAACAAGTGGTTAATCAGTTGTCTCAGTATCATTTATTAAAAACTCTATTTACTCCCCTGTGACTTGAAATACAATCCTTATTATATAAAAAATTTTTATCGTACTTGGGTCTCTTTCCAGACTTTCTATTCTGTTATGCTGGTGTGTCTCTTCATATGTACCATATTGTTTTAAGTACAGAATTTTTATAGTATGTATTTTTTAAAGTTTTTAATTAATTAATTTTCAGCTGTGCTGGGTCTTCATTGCTGCATAAGCTTTTTGCTAGTTGTGGCGAGTGGGGGCTACTCTCTATTTGCAGTGCATGGGCTTCTCACTGTGGTGGCTTCTCTTGTGGAGCACAGGCTCTAGGATGCGGGCTTCAGTAATTGCGGCTCTTGGACTCTAGAGCACAAGCTCAATAGTTGTGGTGCATGGGCTTAGTTGCTGTGCAGCATGTGGGATCTTCCTGAATCAGGCATTGATCCTGTGTCTCCTGCATTGGCAGGTGGACTCTACCATTGAGCCACCAGGGAAACCCAACAACAAGACTAATCCTTCTTGTAGCATTTTGTTCCTCCTTGCTTCCTTCTCTCTCTTTACATATTCTTAAAGACTTCATTTTTTTTTAAGAGCAGTTTTAGGTTCACAGCAAAATGGAGAAGAAGTGCAGAGATTTCCTTTATATCCCGTGGTCTCACACTTGTACAGCCTGCCTTATTACCAACATCCCTCACCTGAGAAGCTGTATATTTGTTATAATTCATGACTATACACTGACATATTATAGTCAACCAAAGTCCACAGTTTACATTAGGGTTCACTCTTGGTGTTGCGTAGTCTATAAGTTTGGATACAATGTACATATTGTATTATTTATTATTGTATCATACAGAATATTTTCACTGTCTTGAAAATATTTTTTTACCTATAGCATTTTTTTAGTATTTTTGTAATCTTCTTACATTTTTATTTTTTCTTATCAAGTTTAGTGTCATCTTGCCTAGATGCATAAAAAAAATCTTGTTGGTTTTTTAAAATTGAGATTGCATTTAATTTTAAATTAGGGGAGAACTGACATCTTTATGAATTTATCCATCTTTTCCAAGAACAAGGGATACTGCTAGAAAGACTATATTTCCATCTGTTCTAGTCTCCTTTTATATCTTTCAGGAGTGTTTTATAAATTTCCTTATATAGGCTTTGCTGCTGCTGCTGCTGCTAAGTCACTTCAGTCGTGTCCGACTCTGCGACCCCATAGATGGCAGCCCACCAGGCTCCCCCGTCCCTGGGATTCTCCAGGCAAGAGTACTGGAGTGGGCTGCCATTTCCTTCTCCAATGCATGAAAGGGAAAAGTGAAAGTAAAGTCTCTCAGTCGTATCCTACCCACAGCGACCCCATGGACTGCAGCCTTCCAGACTCCTCTGTCCATGGGATTTTCCAGGCAAGAGTACTGGAGTGGGGTGCCATTGCCTTCTCCATTTCTTTTGCTAGGTATAAACAAAGGCAATATATGAGGATATCATGGCTCTATACCATTGTTGTAGGTTGTTATTTTCCTTTAGCACATTGATAATATTTAATAATATCCTAGTATTTTCTAGCATCCATATTTTCTCTTGAGATATTAGCAGTCAGGCTAGCTGTGGCTCCTTTGAAGATCATGTCTCTTTTTCTGTGACTCCTTTTCAGATTTTCTCCTGTTTGATTCTCTGTAGTTTCACTGTGATGTGTCTAGGTGTGGATTAAAAAATTGTTTATCCTCTTTGGGATTTGTTAAGCTTTGTGAAGTTATGGGTTGGTGAATTTTGTAAGTTCTGGAAAATTCTCATTCATTATATCTTTATGTATAGCCTCTGTTTATTCTCTTATCTGGAATTCTGAGTAAATGTATATTAGACTTTTTCACTGTGTTCTCTGGGCTTGTTCTTTTTCATCTATATTTTATGTATATTTTCTTCATGCTCCATTCTGGATAACTGCTTCTGACTTTTCTCTTGGTTTGTCAGTGACCTCTTCAGCTGTTTCTGATTTGCTATTAAATATGTCCATTGCATGAGTTTGAGCAGGCTCTGGAAGATGGTAAATGACAGGGAGGCCTGGCGTGCTGCAGTCCATGAGGTTGCAAAGAGTTGAACACGACTGAGTGACTGAACAACAACTAAACGATATGTTGCTTCTCACTCAGAAATTAATTAAGAAATATTTAATAGATCTACAGCTCATCAAATAGATTGATACAGTGGATTTTTTTTTAATTGGAGGAAAATTGCTTTACAATGTTTACATGTTGTGTTGGTTTCTGCCATACAACAATGTGAATCAGTCATAATTATATATATATATATATATCCCCTCCCTCAAGTGCCTCCCTCCCCCGATCTCGACCCTCTAGGTCAGCACAGAGTGAGAGGGTGTCCTGGGCACCCTGTGGACACAGCGGATTTTTGTCACATAAGAAAAGTTTCGATTATGTCTTGGGATCATCAAGGATCTATATCATACAATTCAATTCAGTAAAGACTTACTGAGCACCTACTTTGTTTCAGGGTGTGCTGGATATCGAAAATACACAGAAGGAAGATTAAATCATGTCTGTTTTTTTGTAATTATTAAGGCACCAATGAGGACTAAAATATTTTGAAAAGATTTGATAAAGAAAGGTTAGAAGAAGAAAATAGAGAAGCATAGGCAAGATAAACTTGCTGTGGGCGTAAATAGCCCCACCTGGTTCCTATCTTTTCTCTACCATACTTAATATGGTGCTGAGCCCAGCAGTTAGACAACACATACTCATCAGACTGCATTAACCAGGAAATTCAATTAATTAAAATACCCCTTTTCCTTCCTATTTTCCATTTTTTCCCTCTCCTCCCAGCATTCCAGCAGTTTGAGACTTTATAAAAGCTACAAGGTGGTGACGTAAAGATTGAAACCTTTGCCAATAAAGTGTCTAAAACTAAAAAAAAAAAAAAAAAAAATCTGTCCATTGAACTTTTTATTTACTGTTTTTAGATGCACAACTGCTATTTGACTCCTTTTCACTTCTGCAATGCCACATTTTAAAGTGTACAGTTCCCTGATGACATTTGCTACTGTTTGTTTTATCTTTTTGATCATAGTGAAAATAGTGATTTTATAATCTGGGTCAGAAAAGCCTAATATCTAAGATGTTGAAGTCTTTCTGTTGTATTTTCTTCCCCTGCTGGTTCTTGATAAAGGAGTACCCCCTCTGTGCCCCCACCTTGAATGCTTACTTCTCTTTGACTGTATCCTGGTCATTGTACTTGAAAACATATTTGTGGGAAAAAATTGAGACATAGGACAATTGAACCTTCTTCCAGAGAGAATTCTTGCTTGCTTTACCAGTTGTCTGCAGACCCTACTAGTTTAGGGCTATCTTACAGCAAGTTCAAGTCTAATGTTCTCAGAATTATCCAGAAAGAGCAAAGTCTTGGAGTCTTCAGTTCATTCAGTTCAGTTGCTCAGTTGTGTCCAACTCTTTGCGACCCCATGGACTGCAGCACACGAGGCCTCCCTGTTTATCGCCAACACCCAGAGTTTCCTCAAATGCATGTCCATTAAGTTGGTGATGCCATCCAACCATCTCATCCTCTGTCATCCCCTTCTCCTCCTGCCTTCAGTCTTTCCCAGCATCAGGGTCTTTCCCAATGAGTCAGCTGTTCGCATCAGGTGGCCAAAGTATTGGAGTTTCAGCTTCAGCATCAGTCTTTCCAATGAATATTCAGGACTGATTTCCTTTAGAGTTGACTGGTTTGATCTCCTTGCAGTCCAAGGGACTCTCAAGAGTCTTCTCCAACACCACAGCTCAAAAGCATCAGTTCTTCAGTGCTCAGCTTTCTTTATGGTCCAAGTCTCACATCCATACATGATTACTGGAAAAACCATAGCCTTGACTAGACAGACCTTTGTTGTCAAAGTAATGTCTCTGGTTTTTAATATGCTGTCTGGGTTGGTCATAACTTTTCTTCCAAGGAGCAAGCATCTTTTCATTTCATGGCTGCAGTCACCATCTGCAGCAATTTTGGAGCCCAAAAATAAAGTCTGTCACTGTTTCTGTTTCCCCATCTATTTGCCATGAAGTGATGGGACCAGATGCCATGACCTTAGTTTTCTGAATGTTGAGCTTTAAGCCAACTTTTTCACTCTCCTCTTTCACTTTCATCAAGAGGCTCTTTAGTTCTTCTTCACTTTCTGCCATAAGGGTGGCGTCATCTGCGTATCTGAGATTATTGATATTTCTCCCGGCAATCTTGATTCCAGCTTGTGCTTTATCCAGCCCAGTGTTTCTCATGATGTACTCTGCATTTAAGTTAAATAAGCAGGGTGACAATATACAGCCTTGATGTACTCCTTTTCCTATTTGGAACCAGTCTGTTGTTCCATGTCCAGTTCTAACCGTTGCCTCCTGGTCACGTGGTCTGGTATTCCCATCTCTTTCAGAATTTTCCACAGTTTGTTGTGTTCCAAAGGCTGTGTTCCACAGTCAAAGGCTTTGGGATAGTCAATAAAGCAGAAGCAGTTATTTTTCTGGAACTCTCGTGCTTTTTCAATGATCCAACGGATGTTGGCAATTTGATGTCTGGTTCCTCTGCCTTTTCTAAATCCAGCCTGAACATCTGGAAATTCACGGTTCACGTATTGCTGAAGCCTGGCTTGGAGAATTTTGAGCATTACTTTACTAGCATGTGAGATGAGTACAATTGTGCAGTAGTTTGAACATTCTTTGGCATTGCCTTTCTTTGGGATTGGAATGAAAACTGACCTTTTCCAGTCCTGGAGCCAGTGCTGAGTTTTCCAAATTTGCTGGCGTATTGAGTGCAGCCCTTTCACAGCATCATCTTTTAGGATTTGAAATAGCTCAACTGGAATTCCATCACCTCCCTGGCTTTGTTCATAGTGATGCTTCCTAAGGCCCACTTGACTTTGCATTCCAGGATGTCTGGCTCTAGGTGGGTGATCACACCATCGTGATTATCTGGGTCGTGAAGATCTTTTTTGTATAGTTCTTCTGCGTATTCATGCCACCTCTTCTTAATATCTTGTGCTTCTGTTAGGTCCATACCATTTCTGTCCTTTTTTGAGCCCATCTTTGCATGAAATGTTCCCTTGGTATCTCTAATTTTCTTGACGAGATCTCTAGACTTTCCCATTCTATTGTTTTCCTCTATTTCTTTGCATTGATCCCTAAGGAAGGCTTTCTTATCTCTCCTTGCTATTCTTTGGAACTCTGAATTCAAACGGGTATATCTTTACTTTTCTCCTTTGCATTTTGCTTCTCTTCTAGTATAAGATTCTCCTCTCTTCTGTATATGACTCTATACTTGTAGTCTTATCCTAGCTTAAATGAAGGAGTGTTTGTCAGACTTTGTGCTTTGTATGAATCTTTCAATTTCACTTTCCTCTCCCTATTTAATAAGTATAACTCAGTTTAAAAAATTTTTTGCCTTATGAATTGTTTTTTTCTATTTATTTATTTATTATTATTATTTTTTTAAATTTTATTTTACTTTTAAACTTTACACTATTGTATTGGTTTTGCCAAATATTGAAATGAATCCGCCACAGGTATACATGTGTTCCCTATCCTGAACCCTCCTCCCTCCTCCCTCCTCATACCATCCCTCTGGGTCGTCCCAGTGCACCAGCCCCAAGCATCCAGTATCGTGCATCGAACCTGGAGACTGATGACTCATTCCATATATGATATTATACATATTTCAATGCCATTCTCCCAAATCATCCCACCCTCTCCCTCTGCCACAGAGTCCAAAAGACTGTTCTATACATCAGTGTCTCTTTTGCTGTCTCGTATACAGGGTTATTGTTACCGTCTTTCTAAATTCCATATATATGCGTTAGTATACTGTATTGGTGTTTTTCTTTCTGGCTTACTTCACTCTGTATAATAGGCTCCAGTTTCATCCACCTCATTAGAACTAATTCAAATGTATTCTTTTTAATGGCTGAGTAGTACTCCATTGTGTATATGTACCACTGCTTTCTTATCCATTCATCTGCTGATGGACATCTAGGTTGCTTCCATGTCCTGGCTATTATAAACAGTGCTGCGATGAACATTGGGGTACACGTGTCTCTTTCCCTTCTGGTTTCCTCAGTGTGTATGCCCAGCAGTGGGATTGCTGGATCATAAGGCAGTTCTATTTCCAGTTTTTTAAGGAATCTCCACACTGTTCTCCATAGTGGCTGTACTAGTTTGCATTCCCACCAACAGTGTAAGAGGATTCCCTTTTCTCCACACCCTCTCCAGCATTTATTGCTTGTAGACTTTTGGATCACAGCCATTCTGACTGGAGTGAAATGGTACCTCATAGTGGTTTTGATTTGCATTTCTCTGATAATGAGTGATGTTGAGCATCTTTTCATGTGTTTGTTAGCCATCTGTATGTCTTCTTTGGAGAAATGTCTATTTAGTTCTTTGGCCCATTTTTTGATCGGGTCATTTATTTTTCTGGAGTTGAGCTGTAGGAGTTGCTTGTATATTTTTGAGATTAGTTGTTTGTCAGTTGCTTCATTTGCTATTATTTTCTCCCATTCTGAAGGCTGTCTTTTCACCTTGCTTATAGTTTCCTTTGTTGTGCAGAAGCTTTTAAGTTTAATTAGGTCCCATTTGTTTGTTTTTGCTTTTATTTCCAATATTCTGGGAGGTGTGTCATAGAGGATCCTGCTGTGATGTATGTCGGAAAGTGTTTTGCCTATGTTCTCCTCTAGGAGTTTTATAGTTTCTGGTCTTACATTTATATCTTTAATCCATTTCGAGTTTATTTTTGTGTATGGTGTTAGAAAGTGCTCTAGTTTCATTCTTTTACAAGTGGTTGACCAGTTTTTCCAACACCACTTGTTAAAGAGATTGTCTTTTCTCCATTGTATATTCTTGCCTCCTTGTCAAAGATAAGGTGTCCATATGTGCATGGATTTATCTCTGGGCTTTCTATTTTGTTCCATTGATCTATATTTCTGTCTTTTTGCTAGTACCATACTGTCTTGATAAGTGTGGCTTTGTAGTACAGCCTGAAGTCAGGTAGGTTGATTCCTCCAGTTCCATTCTTCTTTCTCAAGATAGCTTTGGCTATTCGAGGTTTTTTGTATTTCCATAAAAATTGTGAAATTATTTGTTCTAGCTCTGTGAAGAATACCGTTGGTAGCTTGATA
>NW_011494852.1:2507857-2512063 GCF_000754665.1 Bison bison bison | reverse complement strand
TCTAGCTCTGTGAAGAATACCGTTGGTAGCTTGATAGGGATTGCATTGAATCTATAAATTGCTTTGGGTAGTATACTCATTTTCACTATATTGATTCTTCCAATCCATGAACATGGTATATTTCTCCATCTATTAGTGTCCTCTTTGATTTCTTTCACCAGTGTTTTATAGTTTTCTATATATAGGTCTTTAGTTTCTTTAGGTAGATATATTCCTAAGTATTTTATTCTTTCCGTTGCAATGGTGAATGGAATTGTTTCCTTAATTTCTCTTTCTGTTTTCTCATTATGAGTGTATAGGAATGCAAGGGATTTCTGTGTGTTGATTTTATATCCTGCAATTTTACTATAATCATTGATTAGTTCTAGTAATTTTCTGGTGGAGTCTTTAGGGTTTTCTATGTAGAGGATCATGTCATCTGCAAACAGTGAGAGTTTTACTTCTTCTTTTCCAATTTGGATTCCTTTTATTTTTTTTTTCTGCTCTGATTGCTGTGCCCAAAACTTCCAAAACTATGTTAAATAGTAATGGTGAAAGTGGGCACCCTTGTCTTGTTCCTTACTTTAGAGGAAATGCTTTCAATTTTTCACCATTGAGGATAATGTTTGCTGTGGGTTTGTCATATATAGCTTTTATTATGTTGAGGTATGTTCCTTCTATTCCTGCTTTCTGGAGAGTTTTTATCATAAATGGATGTTAAATTTTGTCAAAGGCTTTCTCTGCATCTATTGAGATAATCATATGGTTTTTATTTTTCAATTTGTTAATGTTGTGTATTACATTGATTGATTTGCGGATATTGAAGAATCCTTGCATCCCTGGGATAAAGCCCACTTGGTCATGGTGTATGATCTTTTTAATGTGTTGTTGGATTCTGATTGCTAGAATTTTGTTAAGGATTTTTTCATCTATGTTCATCAGTGATATTGGCCTATAGTTTTCTTTTTTTGTGGGATCTTTGTCAGGTTTTGGTATTAGGGTGATGGTGGCCTCATAGAATGAGTTTGGAAGTTTACCCTTATGAATTGTTAAATGCCATTCAGATAGAAGGTGTATTGAATGCTAGGTTATTTCTCTGGGTTCTAACCTCCTAGATTTTGGTTCAGTAATTCTTCATTCTCTTTTTAGCTGGCCTCTGCTTTTAAGAAGATTTTAAAAAATCATGTTTAATTCAGCTTTATTAGTTGTCCTTAGAGGATTGTTTTGAATTACCAAACCTGTGAGTACTTCAAGGGTCACTTTTGGGGACTATCTTTGCATTGTGAGCATTCAATTTTATTGCATTGTGGTTTTGGAATGTTCTTTATATGATATCAATTCTTTTTTCCCTCCCAGCCTTTCTCTGTGAAAAGGTATATGTTCTTCTTTTTGTTATCTGTTTCATGTTGGTAGAAAATAATGTGTATTGCATAACTGTCACATGTGGGGATTCTCTATCTTTCCATTATTTCAAGCTTTTTATTTATAATATTTAAATCTTCTGTCATCACAGAATTTTAAGATATCTTTTTGATCTGCCAGTTTCTGCAAGTGGTGATTTAAATCTTTCATTGTAATATTTTTTATACATATTATGCATTCATATATGTATTTTGTTAGATATGAATGAGTTATGGATCATTATGCCTTCCTAGTGAATTTTTCCTTTTATTATTATTTGATACCCCTTTATCACTTTTCTTTTAACATCTGTTTTGTCTATTTATAATACTGTTTGTTGTTCTAGGTTTCTTTTGACTTTTCTTTTTTCCTGCTCTTTATTTTTCTTTTTTTATGTTCTTCTGTTATAGCTATGTCTCTGGGAAACAGAATATAACTGGCTTTTAATTTTTACTATTGTGGTAAAATATAGATAACATAAGCTTTTAACCACTTTCAGCATACATTTCAGGGACATTAAATACATTCACATTGTTGTTCAACCATCACCATCACCCATCTTCAAAAATTAATCTTTCTGTATTGCTGTAATAGTTCTCCATTCTTTCCTCCTCCCAGCCCTAACAACCAGTGTTCTACTTTCTGCCTCTATAAACTGAGTACTCTAGGCTCCTCCTGTAGGCGGAATCACCCAATATTTCTCCTTTTATATTTAGTTAATTTCACTTACCATAATGGCTTCAAGGTTCACCCACGTTTCAGCATGGGTCAGAATTTTGGATTGAAAAAAATTTTTTTTCTGGCACTCTAATGAAACAGAAAAATCCTACAGTCTTCAAAAGAAAACTATTAGCTGGGACCCAGCAAGGGGCAAGTGATGTCACAGAGGTCCTACTTTTGTGGGTGAGAGGAATAGGTTAACTGGTCCTTCATTCTGGAGATAGTCTCTCAGTTAGACATCATGACTGGGACCTCAGTTCATGTCATATGAACTGAGAACCACATGGAAGCTCCCAGATGCACCACTTTATCCTTCTACTGGAATGCCAGACCATCCACTGCATTGGTTTGCTTTTTAAATTAGCTAATTAATCAATTAATGAACTGAATTTCACCCATTCACTTTATGTGCTCAAAAAATTTTCAAATTTTCAAAATTTTCAGATGTCATCCTTTCTGTTTTAATGTTTTACTCAGCTTGTTATTTTTCTTCTGTCATAGCCAAAAGAGTATAACATTTCTAGACAGAATGATGTTTGGCTGACTCCCTTCGCTGTTCACCTGTCACAACACTGTTAATCGGCTATACCCCAATACCAAATAGAAAGTTTATAAAGACAAAAGAATATGTTCATGTGGGATCTAACTCATTATCATGAACCAGGGGTTCCTCTGGGGGTATCTCTATGACTTTTATTTCCTCTTTAAAGTGGTTCGAATTCAGATATTAATTATATAAAAATATTTTTTGTATATTTTTGCCACTTAAATGATGTGTTCTGAATGTTTATTAGTATTATGAATATTACACAAACACTGTTGATAGAAAATATAAATATTCTTTTGTTCTTCTTCATGAGAGTTTTAAAAATTGTGGTAAAATATACATAACACAAATTTGATGATTTCAGCCATTTTTAAGTGTATGGCTCTGTGGCACTAAGTACATTCACATTGCTCTGCAGTCATCACCACCATCCTTCTCTGGAACGTTTTTTACATTTATAAATTGAACTGTGTATCCATTAGTACTAATTCCCCATCTTCATGAGTTTTTAGGTGAATACTTTGAGTGCTTTCTTGAATGTACTACAATTTTATATCCTGCCAAACTTAGCCTTATAACTGTGGCTTTCAATTTTTAAGTTCAAACTAAAGCTAGACAATACTGGGCATAGAGCATTCAAAAAAATACATACAGGAAGAACTAGAACAAAATAAATAACATTAACTTTACTACATATAATAAAATTTGATGTTTTCGGTCTTAGTATTCAATTTTGCTAAAAAATGCTATTTGTGACCCCTTATATCCATTCCAGTATTCTTGGAGAATTCCATGGACAGAAGAGGCTGGTGGGCTATAGTCCTTGGGGTCACAAAGAGTTAGACATGACTGAGTGACTAACACATACACATACATTTTCATTTAATATTCTATTCAAAAGGTTACATCTTGCAAATTAAAAACAGTGCATTACATGATACAGTTGAAAAGGGAAGTTCAGTTCAGTTCAATTGCTTAGTCGTGTCTGACTCTTTGCTACCCCCGCTGACTGCAGCATGCTAGGCTTCCCTGTCCATCACCAACTCCAGGAGCTTGCTCAAACTCATGTCCAATGAGTCAGTGATGCCATCCAACCATTTCATCCTTTGTCATCCCCTTCTCCTCCTGCTTTCAATCCTTCCCAGCATCAGGGTCTTTTCCAATGAGTCAGTTCTCCGCGTCAGGTGGCCAAAGTATTGGAGTTTCAGCTTCAGCATCAGTCCTTCCAATGAATATTTAGGACTGATTTCCTTTAGGATAGACTGGTTGGATCTCCTTGCAGTCCAAGGGACTGTCTAGAGTCTTCTACAACACTACAGTTCAAAAGCATCAATTCATCAGTGCTCAGCTTTCTTTATAGTCCAACTCTCACATCCATATATGACTACTGGAAAAACCAGAGCTTTGACTAGATGGACATTTGTTGGCAAAGTAATGTCTCTACTTTTTAATATGCTGTCTAGGTTGGTCATAGCTTTTCTTCCAAGGAGCAAGTGTCTTTTAATTTCATGGCTGCAAACACCATCTGCAGTGATTTTGGAGCCCAGAAAAATAAAGTC
>NW_011494852.1:2488544-2507757 GCF_000754665.1 Bison bison bison | reverse complement strand
ATTTCTCCCAGCAATCTTGATTCCAGCTTGTACTTCATGCAGCCCAGCATTTCTCATGATGTACTCTGCATTTAAGTTAAATAAGCAGGGTGACAATATACAGCCTTGACATACTCCTTTTCTTATTTGGAACCAGTCTGTTGTTCCATGTCCAGTTCTAACCGTTGCTTCCTGACCTGCATACAGACTTCTCAAGAGGCAGGTCATGTGGTCTGGTATTCCCATCTCTTTCAGAATTTTCCGCAGTTTGTTGTGTTCCACACAGTCAAAGGCTTTGGCATAGTCAATAAAGCAGAAGTAGATATTTTTCTGGAACTCTCTTGCTTTTTCAATGATCCAACGGATGTTGGCAATTTGATCTCTGGTTTCTCTGCCTTTTCTAAATTCAGCTTGAACATCTGGAAGTTCACGGTTCACATACTGTTGAAGCTTGACTTGGAGAATTTTGAGCATTATTTTACTAGCATGTGAGATGAGTGCAATTTTGCGGTAGTTTGAGCATTCTTTGGCATTGCCTTTCTTTGGGATTGGAATGAAAACTGACCTTTTCCAGTCCTGGAGCCAGTGCTGAGCTTTCCAAATTTGCTGGCATATTGAGTGCAGCCCTTTCACAGCATCATCTTTTAGGACTTGAAATAGCTCAACTGGAATTCCATCACCTCCCTAGGTTTGCTCATAGTGATGCTTTCTAAGGCCCACTTGACTTTGCATTCCAGGATGTCTGGCTCTAGGTGGATGATCACACCATCATGATTATCTGGGTCGTGAAGATCTTTTTTGTATAATTCGTCTGTGTATTCTTGCCACCTCTTCTTAATATCTTGTGCTTCTGTTAGGTCCATACCATTTCTGTCCTTTATTTTGCCCATCTTTGCCTGAAATGTTCCCTTGGTATCTCTAATTTTCTTGACGAGATCTCTAGACTTTCCCATTCTATTGTTTTCCTCTATTTCTTTTCATTGATCGCTAAGGAAGGCTTTCTTATCTCTCCTTGCTATTCTTTGGAACTCTGCATTCAAATGGGTATGTCTTTCCTTTTCTCCTTTGCTTTTCACTTTTCTTCTTTTCACAGCTATTTGTAAGGCCTCCTCAGACAGCCATTTTGCTTTTTTGCATTTATTTTTCTTGGGGATGGTCTTGATCCCTGTCTCCTGTACAGTGTCACAAACCTCCATCCATACTTCTTCAGGCACTCTATCAGATCTAATCTCTATTTTGTCACTTCCACTGTATAATCATAAAGGATTTGATTTAGGTCATACCTGAATGGTCTAGTGGTTTTCCCTACTTTTTTCAATTTAAGTCTGAATTTTACTAGATGGACCTTTGTCAGCAAAGTAATGTCTCTGCTTTTTACTATGCCATCTAGGTTGGTCATAACTTTTTTTCCAAGAGCAAGCATCTTTTAATTTCATGGCTACAGTCACCATCTGCAGTGATTTTGGAGCCCAAGAAAATACAGTCTGTCGCTGTTTCCATTTTTTCCCCATCTATTTGCCATGAAGTGATGGGACCAGATGCTCTGACCTTTGTTTTCTGAATGTTAAGCTTTAAGCCAGCTTTTTCACTGTCCTCTTTCACTTTCATCAGTAGTGTAAAGAAAGGTGAATCTTGGTTGATTTTGTTAGTTGTTGTTGTTCAGTCACTAAGTTGTTCTGACTCTGCAACCCCATGGACTGCAGCATGTCAGGCCTCCTTGTCCCTCACCATCTTCTGGAGTTTGCACAAATTCTTATCCATTGAATCAGTGATGCCATTCAGACATCTCATCCTCTGCTGTCCTCTTGTTTTGCTTTTGATCTTTCCCGGCATCTGAGTCTTGAAAGAGGAAGCTCAGCATTGTGGTGTTTGATGATTTCCCTGGGGTAAATAATCCCACCATGGCTGATTCCAATGGCTTAATTAATGGCTAATACCAGTGGCTTAAGTTACAACATTTGATATTTAACAATCTGCTATTGTGAGTTGGTACAAGCTGGCTCTAGCTCAGTAATGATCCTAAAGCTTTAGTTCTGATGTCAGAGAGTTGTCTCTGAAAGTCCAAGGAATGTCCAAAGGTTATAATAACATCCGTACAATAGGAAATACAGCTTATAAACCTTAAAAGATGTACCTCAGTTGCCAGGTTATCCTGAATCCTTCAGAATTCAGTATTAACTGTGTTCACACACAGCTGCCTGTTAATATTGCAACTTTCTAAGAGAATCCTTTTATATCTTGGTAATTGAAGCATACTAATTTGTTAGCAATGACAAAATAATCTTTGGGGAAAGATAACTGTTAGATGATTTGTTTTTACTAAGAAAAACTGCATCAAGTCAAACTATCATGAGATATTTTTGTTTTATTAAAATTAATTTTACTTGTTTCTTTAAAGTTTTTTAAAATTTAAAGTTACACATGGGCTTACATTATATTTCTATTGGACGACACTGGTCTAAAGAATGTAGTTTAGACAAAAGTGATTCCAGATGAAGTCTGAGAGATAACAAGAAATGAAAAAAAGAAAAAATAAATATATGGTTAAACGTGGACATATATGATTGTATAAACAACAATAACAAGGGTTTGGGGATCAAAAAACAAGATAGAATAAAAATATATGGCAGCAATAGCTTGTTAAGTCTGGGGCAGCAGTAATGAAGATTACAGTGATCTGAGTCCTGTGTTCTTCTGGAGACTAGCCAAATTAGCTTTGGATAAGTAACTTATGCATGTTAAAATGTTTAGAATATAGAGAATAGAATTGCCTAAGTAGTAGAGGAAAATAGAATAGAAATTAGAAAGCAGTTCCTTAAAAAAAGCCAAGAAGGGAGAGCAAAAGCATGGGACTGATAGCATAAACTAAGGTTTTGGAATTAAATTTATCTCTATAAAAATTATGGGGCTGGGGGTGCTTCCCTGATGGCTTATCAGGTAAAGAATCTGCCTGCAGTACAGGAGACACAGGAGATGTGGGTTCGATCCCTGGGTCAGGAAGATCCACTGGAGAAGGAAATGGCAACTTGCTCCATTCTTGCCTGGAGAATTCTTTGGACAGAGGAGCCTGGAGGGCTATAGTCCATGGGGTTGTAAAGAGTTGGACAGTGATGAGGCACGCACACACACACACAGAGGATGTGTAAATGTTCCAATTGAAAGACAGAGATTATCTGACTAGATTTTTAAAATTATTTAAAAAATTAACCATTTGTAAGAGGCACATCTAAAGCCTAAGCATGTAGAAAGACTGCAAATGAAAGAATTGCACAAGATATATTAATAATGTATATACCTAAAAATTTCAATAGCAGATAAGACAGACTTTAAAACAACAAAAACTTACTGGAAATAGATCAGATTATTACATAAATTAAACAGTATCAATTTTGTAACAACCCTTCTCCCCACCCCAACATTATGCTTTCAAGGTTTATCTACTGGTTCATGTTTTATTTGGATACCAGGAATCCCTGCTAGGGGCTTCCTGGTGGCTCAGTAGTAAAGGATCTGCCTGCCAGTGCAGGAGACAGGTGTTCAATCCCTGGGTCAGGATGATCCCCTGGTGGAGGACATGGCAACCCATTCTAATATTCTTGCTTGGAGAATCCCATGGACAGAGGAGCCTGGTGGGCTACTGTACTGTCCATAGGGTCCATAGGGTCGCAAAGAGTCAGACATGACTGAAGCAACTTAGCAGGCAGGCAGGCAGGCAATCCTTGCTAGATGCATGGAAGCCCTTCCCTCCCCCTTCAGGAATTTATGGATATTGGGATGACTGCATTGACTTGTAGGTTCTAATGTATATGAGATAGTTACTCATATTGTCAGCATCAAAAATATTACCTGAAAGGAAGAAGCTCCTTGACATTGGTCTTGGCAGTGGTTTCCTGGATATGACAACAAGAACACATGGAACAAGAGCAAAAACCAACAAGCTGGACTGTATAAAACTAAAAGCTTATGCACATCGTAAGAAACAATGAAATAAAAAGGCAACCTTTGGAAAGGGAGAAACTACTTGCAAATCGTATCTGGTAAGTTAATATCCAAAATGTACTCAGCAAAAAATCACCTATTCAATTAAAAAGTGGGCAGAGGAACTGAATAGACATTTTTCCAAAAGAAGATGGACAAATGACCAACAGGTACATGAAAAGATGCTCAACATCACTAATCACCAGGGAAATACAAATCAAAACCACAATGAGATATCACCTCATACCTGTTAGAATGACTGTCATCAGAAAGATAAGAAATAACAAGTGTTGGTGAGAATGTGGATAAAAGGAAGTCTTTGCACTGTTTGGGGGAGTGTAAATTGGTGCAGCCACTATGGAAAACAGTATGGACACTTATTAAAAAATTAAAAGCAGATCTATCATATGATCCAACAATCCCATTTCTGGGTGTATATCCAAAAGAAATAAGCACAGGATTGCAAAAAAGATATCTGTACCCCCATGCTCATTTCAGCATGATTTATGATAGCTAGGAGAGGAAACAATAATCTATCAACAAATGGATAAAGATGTAGTGTATGGGACTTCCCTGGTGGCCCAGTGGTTAAGAATCCACCTTGTAATGCAGGGGACACTGGTTTGATCCCTGATCAAGAACCTAGATCCCACTTGCCAAGGAGCAACTAAGCCCACGCACCACAATTACTGAACCTGTGTGCTCCAGAGCCCATGTGCCACAACCAGAGAGTCCACGTGCTGCAACGAAAGATCCCACACAGTCAAAGACCCAGTGAAGCCAAATAAATAAATTAATTAAAAAAAGAGAAGATATAGTGTTTATGTATATACACACACAAACACACACAGACCGTGGACTATTATTATTCAGCCTGAAAAAGAAGGAAATCCTGCTATTTCTGACAGCTTGGATAAAGCTAAGTAAAATCAGTCAGAGAAAGACAAATACTGTATGGTATCTCTTACATGTGGAATCTAAAAAAGCTGAAACTTGGAAAAATCAAGGGTAGAGTCATGGTTCCCAAGCCCTGGGAGTTGGGGGCAATGGATCAAGGGTATAAACATTCAGATTTAAGATTAATAATTCCTAGGAAGTTAATGTACAGCATGGTGATTATAGCTAATCCTCTTGTTTTATGTACTTGAAAGTTACTAAAAGGGGAGTTCTTAAATGTTTTCACCGCTAAAAAGAAATAGTAATTATGTGATAGGATGGAGGTATTAGCTAAAGCCATGGTCGTAATCATAAGCTAAGCTAAGTCACATCAGTTGTGTCTGACTCTGTGCGACCCCATAGACAGCAGCCCACCAGGCTTCCCCGTCCCTGGGATTCTCCAGGCAAGAACACAGGGGTGGGTTGCCATTTCCTTCTCCAATGCATGAAAGTGGAAAGTGAAAGTGAAGTCGCTCAGTCGTGTCTGACCTCAGCAACCCCAAGGACTCCGTCCATGGGATTCTCCAGGCAAGAGTACTGGAGTGGGGTGCCATTGCCTTCTCCGGTGGTAATCATATTGCAATATATAAAGGTATCAAGTCAACACATTGTACACCTTGAACTCATGCAATGTTATATGTCTACTCTATCTTAGTAAAGCTGGGAAAAAAGTAAGACGTTGAAATGATAAAAAAGAAAAAATTCCCAGCAGGTGAAGAACTCGGATTTCATCTGGAGCAAAAGAGAGTAAAGATGGGGGTGGTGGCTCTGGTCTGTATTATGTTCAGGAAGTGAGATGGTTGGAGGGTTCCACCAAAAGGCCAGTTTAAACTTATCTGCCAACACCAAGGGAGGGTGCCTGGACTTTCTTATGGGTTGGCCTAGATGTGGGGCAAAAGAGAAAGGGAGAATAGTGGGACTTGAATACTGTTAGTGGTCAAATATCAAAAATAGTCAGACTCAGAATTCTCAGGTGATCCAGTGGTTAGGACTCAATGCTGTCACTGCCGGGGCCTTGGGTTCCATCCCTAGTCAGGGAACTAAAATCCCATAAGCTGAGGGCCATGGTCAAAAAAAGTCAGACTTCTTATCATGTCCATCAATCTAATTTGTTTATTTTAACTAGTATATAGCATTTTGTCGTTGATGTAGTTGTATCAATTTATACTTCCATGTCTTGAAGCAGTTAAGTTTGCATTTTGTTCAAAGGGTGAGGAGAGGCCATTAGAAGGCCTAAGTGTGACAGTGATATGATCTGATTAATAGAAGAGAACTCTGGCTGTCTGTGGGGACTAGGGGGTGGTAAGTAAGAGTGGAAACAAGGGGACAGTTATTGCTGTAATCATTAGGATCAGAGACCTTGGATAGGGTGGTACTGGTGGAGATGCTGATGAATGGTTAGAATTCAGGATATACTCTGGAGACAGAGTTCATAGAATCTTTGATGGATTGGATATGGGCTGTGACAGAATGATTCCTAGTTTTTAGTCTCACTAATGACATGGAGAAGACTGGGCAACAAGAGGATGGGGCAGGGGAATCAAGAGTTGTTTTGTCTGTATTAAATTTGAATATTGGGACTTCCCTGGTGGTTCAGGGGTTAAGAATCCACTATCAATGCAGGGGACATGGGTTTGATCCTTGGTCCAAAAAGACTACATGTGCCTCAGGGTAACTAAGCCCCTGAGCCACAATTACTGAATCCTGTGCGCCCTGGAGCCCATACTCCACAACAAGAGATGTGACTGCCATGAGAAGCCTGAGCACTGCAACTAGAGAGCAGCCCCTGCTTGCTAAAACTAGAGACAGCCCGTCCACAGTTTAAAACAAAGAAAAAGAAAGAATAATAATAAAATAAATAAATAATTGAAATGCCTTTTAGACTTGCAAGTAGAAATGTGGAATGTGCAGCTTCTTATGCATACTGGGAGCTCAGGAAAGAGGTCAGGGCTGGAGAGCTACATTTAAAGTCCTATTTAAAGCCACAGGCTGGATGAGATTACCTGGGAATATATAGAGAGATGAGAAGGAATTTTCAGACCTCCAACAGTTAGAAACTGGGAAGAGAAGAGGACCTCGCAAGGGAAACAGAAGTGGTGGAGGCCAATGAAAACAGAAGTGACATCAGGAGAGTATGGTGGGTGAGTCAGGAGCCATATGAAAACAGTACTTTAAGAAGTAGGGAGCAACTTCCCTGGTGATCCAGTGGTTAACAATCTGCCTGTCAATGCAGAGGACGTGGGTTCGATCCCTGGTCCGGGACGATCCCATATTCAGTGGGGCAACTAAGCCCACACATCTCGCTACTAAAGCTCTCATGTGCTCTAGAGCCTGTGCTCCACAACAAGAGAAGCCACTGAAATGAGAAGCCCGCTCATCAGACGAGGAGTAGTCCCTGCTCACCACAACTAGAGAAAGCCTGCAGGCAGCAACGAAGACCCAGTGCAGCCAGAAAGAATAAATCAATAAATTTTTTTTTAAAGTAAGGAAAATCCCTATGTCAAATGCTGATAGATTAAGATGAACTCTATGTTTGGTGGTTTCTTACAAAACTAAGTGTACGCTAACCAAATGATCCTATAATTGCACTCCTTAGTGTTTACCCAAAGGACTTGAATTTTTATGTCCAGCCAGAAATCTGCACACAGATGTTTATAGTAGCTTTATTCATAATTGCCAAACTTTGGAGGCAACCAAGATCCCCTTCAGTAGGTGAGAGGATAAATAAACCATGACACATCCAGACAACAGAATATTATTCAGCTCTAAAAAAAAGCAATGAGCTATCAAGCTATGAAAAAACATGGCGGAAGCTTAAATGCATATTACTGAGTGAAAGGTGCCAGACCAAGAAGGCTACATACTGTATCAGTCCAACTATATGACATTCTGGGAAAGAATACAATGAGAAGATCAGTGGTTGCAATGGGGGAAGAGATGAGTAGGTAGAGCCCAGAGGATGTAGGAGGTGGTGAAAATACTCTTGTGTGATACTATAATAGTGGATTCGTGTCATTATACATTTGTCCAAAGCCATAGAATGTGCAAGACCATGAGTGAATCTTAATGTGAAACTATGGACCTGCAGTGATTATGATGTGTCAATGTAGATTTGCCAGTTGTAATAAATGTACAATTCTGGTGGGAGATGTTACTAATAGGGGAGACCGTGCATGAGTGGGAGCAGACAGCATATGAGAAATTCTGTCCCTTCTTCTCAATTTTGCTGTGAACCTAAAATTGGCCTAAAAAAAAAAAACTTTTTTAATGACTACCTTAAAAAAATAAATAAAGCTACTATGAAAACAAACAAACAAAAAGATTAGCTCTGTGAATAGACCAAGATCATTGGAGCCCTTTTGTTAGTTTTGAACTTTGATTTTCCTGTATTTTGACACCTTAATTGTAGTCCTCAGTATTTGTAACTATTCTTATGGGGATATCAAAACCCACCCTGCAACTCCCATCCCATTCTAAGAATATCATTAGACATAGAATGAAAAAGATTAAAGAATTAAAAAGCGCTGGAGGCCTTGTATCTGTTGGTAGCCATTTAACCTACCCCATAGTGGCATCCTGGTGTCAAGCAGCTGTGTATATGTTTTAAAAGCCCATCCAAATGCTCTCGAGGGCTTTTTATATCATGAGTTAGAACTGCCTGGAAGATCTGATTGGCCCAATTCCGCAAAGAGGGTTCCAATAGGTTTTAAAGCCTTCTGTCTCATTTCTTTCTGCATTTGTTATTAGCTCAATAAATAAAAAATAGAGGAATTACCCAGTCACTAATTTGCTTTTTTATCAAGCAGAGTTCGTGTTTTAATAAATTGCCATTTTTTGCATTATTGAACATGTGCTATAATATGCCTGTAATTCAAACATTAAACTTTTTATTGTAGTATTTGTTTCCTTTCCCGTACATAGTTTCTTCAGCTGTAGTTTTTACCAGGATGTTTGATCATTTATTGCTTCTATATGATGTCTCTTAGCAAAATGTTTGCTTTCTTCCTGAATTATTGCATTAAAAATTAATATTTATTTTTCTCTGATCATAGGAGTGATGAATGACGCCCTTTAAAAAATTTCTAAATTTCCTTTTTTAAGGCATAATATTCCTTTTTTGCTACTGTCGTGTTTTTGGTTAGTGTTGCCTTTCCTGTATCTCTAGGAAATGTTAGGTTGAGCTATGAAATTGCTGACATTTGACCATTTCTGGCTACAGAAATGGCAATTTCAAATGGTTCAATCTGATACTTTTGCTTGCTTTAGTAATATTACTTAACAGTCACTCAGCCTTTCAGTGAAATGTCTGACTTTAAGTTGTCCCAGATTAATTTGACTGGAGCTTCAATAGTTCGCTGAAACCTGATCCCATGCACACTCTTCTCAGAGCATTGCTTCCATAGAGAAGGAATTACCGCTCTCTCCTTTAACTCCTCTCCTTTAACTTTACTGGCCTCTCCACTGGCCATATATTATACTTCAGCGTTTCTTGCAGTGTGCTCTGTAACTGCTAAGACCTGCGCAGAAGTAGCAATGAGATTTCACTTTTAGAAAAAATGTTGTATTTGGATATGAATGTTGAAGGTGCTCTAGTTTATAGACTTGTGGATATTTGCAGGTTGTTTTCCATTTTATTAAAGCTGCTGCCAGTGTTGGTCTGGGTAAGGGCACCTTGCCCACTAGCCTTCCTGCTTCCTTCTCACGCACCTTCTCAACCACCTGGAGAAACGTCCTGTGCGTTCTGCCTCCTGTTTCCTTCTCCTTGGTCTCTGGCTGGTCCTGGTCCATTTTCTTTTTAAACATCAGAATCACATTTTATTATTTATTTATTTGCATGATAATACATGTATATTTCTTTTTTCCTTTTTAATCAACTTTAAGTATAATTTGCATACAATAAAATTAGTACATTGTAAAGAGTTCTGGTGCTGGTCCTTTATTTCAGGCCCCTCCATTCTTCTTGAGGTGTGGATTATTGGTAATAAAAATGGTTTCGATTTATGGAGGATTGTGTGCCAAACATTGTGCTTTCTATACGTATTTGCTCCTTTAGTCTTCCCAGTAACCTTATGGTGCTGTTATTATATCCATTTAGAGGTGAGGCAGAACCCACTACATAATTTGCAGGGCTCGATACAGAACAAAAATGTAGACTTCTTTTTTAAAAATGATTAAGGAGAGCACCAAAAATGATTAAGGATTTCAAGAGAGGGACAGCATTAACCAAGTGTAGAGCCTATATACATGTGGTCCTTTCTGCAGCTACACGGGTGGCAGGCCAGTGAAGGTAGCCCTGGGGTGAGCATCTGAGGCAGAAGGGGTAAGTGAAAGTCCCACCTTATGACGTGATGAACTTGCATCAAACCGACGTCTGCAGACTCCCCAAGCCAACTTGTCTAACTGCTCTGCTGCGCTGTCATCGTCTCTCCATTAGTCTCTCTCTCTGGTCTTGCCCCACTCCATTCAACCAAGGTCTGATCCTTCTGAAACTGAAATCTGACCACATGACTCTTCTGTGGAATGGTCTTCTGTGCCGCTGCCTTTGAATAAAGTCTAAACTTCTTGGTACTGAACCTAACACCATGTGGGATCTGGTTTCTGGCCAGTCCTGGTCTCATTGCCTCCCAACATGTGCCATATACGCTTTGGTCCTCCTGTTCTCCTGGAGATCTGGAAAATACCATGCTTTTTCATGCCTTCTTGGCTTTTCATATACTAGTCTTTTAAAAAAATGTATTTATTTATTTATTATTTTTGGCTGTTCTGGGTCTTTGTTGCTGTGCTCAGGTTTTCGCTAGTTTGCAGCGAGCAGGGGCTACTCCTTGTTGCGGTGCATGGGCTTCTCATTGCTGTGGCTTCTCTTGTTTTGGCGCACGGGCTCTAGGTGCATGGGCTTCGGTAGTTGCAGCATCTGGGTCATTAGTTGTGGCGCCCAGGCTTAGATGTTCCAAGGCATGTGGGATCTTCTCAATCCTGTGTCCCCTGTATTGGCAGGTAGATTCTTAGCCACTGGACCACCGGGAAGTCCACTAGTCTTTTCCTCTGCTATCCCTCCACCTCCAAGTTCCCAGAAAATTCATTCTTGAACATCTGGTGTAAATATTTCTTTCTGTCTGAAGCTCCGAGAGTTGGTATCTTTCTCTTCTGTGGCCCCAGTATCTTTCAATAATTTCTGTTTAGGTGTTTATGGTGGTATGTGGTTGTCTTTGTTTTTCATGCCTCTCTGAATAAACTGACCTCTTCAGGGGCAGGAACAATGTGTCTTATTTGGTGTTGTGTCCCCTGTGTTTATCACAGGGTTTGACATAAGGTGTGTGTTGTGCGTGTGCATCCCAAGTTGCTTCAGTCGTGTTTGACTCTCTGCAACCTTATGGACTGCACCCCACCAAGCTCCTCTGTCCATGGGATTCTCCAGGCAAGAATACTGGAGTGGGTTGCCATGCCCTCCTTAGATCTTCTTGACTCAGGGATCAAACCTACATCTCTTAACGTCTGCTGCATTACAGGTGAATTCTTTACCACTGAGCCACTGTGGAAGCCTAAGGGGTTTGTGTTAGATCAACGCTAACTGTGTTGACTTAAATTCAGGACTGGCCTAGGTAGGGATATGATGATGGTTTAACAGGACCAAGCAAAGAAGGCTTTGGCTGTTGGTGACAGGCCCAAAGTGTCACTGGATTATCTGTCTGAAAAGATGAGGTTAGATGGATACCTATGTAGTCACAGAAAGTCCCACACTCACCTGGTACTAAGGACAAGTGTGAACTGGAAGGTCTCGACCTTTCACTGCTGTGAGGTCACTCCAGATCATGACACATGAGCCCATTAGCACCTGGGATGGTCACTTGGAGAGACTGTTGGAAGCTCCTGCCCCTGAAGTCATCATGGGGAAAGAGAACATATTCCCTGCTCAAATGTGGAAGGAAAATTATTTTCCTTTTATTTCTCCCAAGGTAATTGGTTGAGTGTTTCAAAGAGAATTTCAACTTTATGCAATGATTTATATTAGAGCCTAAACAAAATACAAACGCAGCAGATTTGCTAAATAAACCTAAGTAATTAGCAGGCTGCTGGTGCTGCTAAGTCACTTAAGTCGTGTCCGGCTCTGTGCGACCCCATAGACGGCAGCCCACCAAGGCTCCCCCGTCCCTGGGATTCTCCAGGCAAGAACGCTGGAGTGGGTTGCCATTTCTTTCTCCAAAGCATGAAAGTGAAAAGTGAAAGTGAAGTCGCTCAGTCATGTCCGACCCTCAGTGACCCCATGGACTGCAGCCCACCAGGCTCCTCTATCCATGGGATTTTCCAGGCAAGAGTACTGGAGTAGGGTGCCATTGCCTTCTCTGAATTAGCAGGCTAACCAGTTATTTTTCAGTTTATTATTTTTTGCTTCATAGGTATGTGATTCATAGTGTCCCATTCTGCTGAGTCTACTGTGTATGTGAGCACTGATGGTTAAATGAGCATCATCACAACCCTTAGAGCATATTGCCTGTGGGTTGGGAAAAAGTAATACTGTTTCTACTCCAAAACCTTTTATATGGGTTGTTTTGTGATCCCGATCACAGGAATGTTCCTTCTATTTCTATCAGCCTCTTTAACTGAAAGGCATTTTCTTGAAAAGGTATGTGTTAGTCGCTCAGTCGTGTCCTACTCTTTGTGACCCCATGGACTGTAATGTAGTCCGCCAGGCTCCTCTGTCCATGGAGTTCTCCAGGCAAGAATACTGGAGTGGGTTGCCATTTCCTTCTCCAGGGGATCTTCCTAACCCAGGTATTGAACCTGGGTCTCCTGCATTGCAGGCAGATTCTTTACCGTCTGAGCCACCAGGAAAGCCCCCTTGAAAAGGTGTTTGTTCCCCGAATAGATTGAGGCTATGGAGATAATACTTAATGAACTTTTTGAAGTGGTAATTCTAAGATTTGTCTTACTCTGTTTCTAAAAAAGAGATGTGGACTGTTGTCTTTCTCCCTTTACCATGTGGTCACATGGATTGTTTCCCAGTGTCCCCGGGAAAGCCCACTTAAGCTTTCGCACTGCACTTTATGCCATCACAGCTGCTCCCTGCCTCCCCGACACACCCTGTGCAGATGACTACCTGTTCTCCTCTGTCCACCGCCTGAGCTGGACTGAACTGTTCAGGAAGAAACGGGGGAAGAGGAAGAAATGATATCCGATATCTTATGTGCTCAGAAGAAACTGGTCCATGACTTTATGCTTGAAAGTGATTCAGGATGTGATCTTTGCTGGCCATTAGCTTTCTTTGAAGATCTTAAATATGCTCTTCCTTGGTGTTCTGGCTTTGAGAGTTACTGTTTAGAAGTTTTATGCCAAGCTGTCTTTCTTTTCCTTAAAAGTCATGTTGTCCTTTTGCCTGAATCCTGAAAGCTTTTTTTCCGTTTATATTTCCGTTGTTTTTCTAGCATGTCTGTCTCAGTATTGACCACTTTGTGTTGTAAATATGAAGGTTCAAGTCTTCTTTTATTTCAGGGAAGGATTTTTGATTATAGTTTTAAAATTCCTTTCATTTTATTCCTATGCATGTTAGCTTTTTTTTTGCTTGTCTTCTGTGTTTATTGTTCTTCCCTTAATGTATTTTATTCCTTTCATTTCTGTTTTATTTCCTTCACTTTTTTTCTTATTTCCACACATTTATGCTCTTACTGTACTTTGTGGTTTCCAGTTATTCCTTTTAGTTTAGTCTTCATTATTGAAGTGTTTTTTTCTTCTTTAGAATTGTTTCTGAGCTTGTCAACTCTTCATATCTGCCTATTTTCTGGCTACCTCATTTCTGAGCTTTGCTAGTTCTGGATTATGCTCTTCTTTCATAACTTTTCCTATTTTCTTAATTTTGTTTCTGTTTAAAAAAAAATTTTTTTTTTTTGGTTTCACTATGCAGCATGTAGGATCTTAGTTCCCCAACTGGGGATCGAACCCGTACCTCCTGCATCATAAGTGTGGAGTTTTAACCACTGGATTGCTAGGGAAGTCCCTTATTTTTAAATTTTGTTTAGCTCATTTTGAAATATTAGCTCACTGTTTTAAAATGCTTTGTAGTTATGTTCTTCTGGTGAATATTTATTTTCTGTATATGTGTTATTTACATCACTTTTTTAACTTTTTGGTATTTTTGAATGTGAGATTGATTAATCTTTTTCTGTTGCTGAAATGGTATTTTTACAAGGAAGTTCATATGTAGGGGATGGAGAGGGCCACAATATCTTTCTTTATTTTTCGGTTTTATGATGGAGTATTTAATGGTTCTTATGCATTCATCTCTTCAGTGCTTTCTACTTGCTTCCTCCTGTCCCCTCCTCCACTGGTATCTGAACACGTTTCTCTTTTATGTGCAGGTGCGCTGCTCTGATCAACTTGCTGTGCTTCTGCTATCCTCCTCCATGTGTGTTTCTACCTGCCTGAAGGGGAGTCCACTGGGTGTTCCTGAGTCCTGACGGTCTGCTGCCTTTCAGTCTTCCTGTAGTGACCTTGCTTTGATCGTGAAGCCCCTTCCACCTGTTGTGCCTACATCCACATTTAAGTGGGAGCCCTTTCTTTTGAAGCTAACTACTTGTTGGTAATCTCTCAGTTCTCCAGCACTGAGGACCCAGTTTTCTCCCTTGTTTCTGCCTTGCTGTCATTCTCTTGTGGGTCTTACTGTGCTTAGTGATTTGGCCCCACCCACTTGTATCATAAGGTTATTGGAGATTCTTTGTGAAATGATTTTGTCAATGATGTCATCCTGGGTTTTGACTTCTACTATCCTATTTGATTTTTTTTATGAGGGGATTTGGGGAAATTATAAAACCATGCTGTCTTTACTTCTGTCTCTCTCTCTTTTCTTTTTGTCCATTTTCACAGTCTAAAGTCCATCCTGTTTTGTGTACTTGAAAAAAAACCCTTCATTTAATTTGCATGTGGTGGGTCTTTATTGTTGTGTGCAGGCTTTCTCTAGCTGCTCTGAGCAGGGGTTACTCTTTATTGTGGTGCGTGGTCTTCTCGTTGTAGTGGCTTCTCTTGCTGCGGAGCATGGGCTGTAGGGAGTGTGGTGGCTTCTCTTGCTGTGGGGCACGGGCTGTAGGGAGTGTAGTGGCTTCTCTTGTTGTGGGTCATGGGCTGTAGGGAGTGTAGTGGCTTCTCTTGTTGAGGGTCACAGGCTGTAGGGAGTGTGGTGGCTTCTCTTGCTGTGGGGCATGGGCTGTAGGGAGTGTGGTGGCTTCTCTTGTTGAGGGTCATGGGCTGTAGGGAGTGCTGGCTTCGGCACATGTGGTCTCAGTAGCTGCAGCTTGCAGGCCCTACACGTGAGCTCAGTAGTTGTGGCACATGGACTTAGTTACTCCATCACTTGTGAGATCTTCCCAGACCAGGGATTGAACCAGTGTCCCCTGCATTGGGACATGGATTCTTAACCACAGGACCACCAGGGAAGTCCCTGTGTACTTTCTGATTTGGGCTTAAAAGAATCCTCTGAAGATTATTCTACATAGAAATGACTCATTCCATTCTCTAGGGGTAGAGTCTTGGCTCTTATTCGTGTTGAAGTATAGGCAGAGCATAATCAGATGTGGGAGCAGTGAGTTCTTAGCTTTCTTATGCAGAAAAGGGTAAAGCAAAGAGAATTTTTACAGTGTGATAGAAACTGCACATTAATTTGTGTGTGTTTTGTTTTGTTTGGAGATGATCATTTTGCAATATTCTACTACTAAAAAGTTTGATTCAGTGTCACATACCTATATTTAAAATAAAGGAAGCATCCTGCTTCTTTATGTTTTTGTCTTTTTTTTCTCCCTCTTACACATTGTTTTTATTTTATTTTTGCTTTATTGAGTAACTGATACTTTTAGTAGCATCATGATCTAGAATTTTCTGATATACATGTTTTATTCTGGATTTGAGTTCAGAACTTGCTTTAGGGTTCTATTGGTAATAATTTTGTATTTTGGATAGGACTGTTGTTAGAATCTATTTTAAAAGCCTTGGTTTACTTGTCAACTGCCAATTTATTGACTGTGGAAATAATTACTATTGTTCTCAGATATCTTTAAAAAATTGTTAGTATCTTCTGAAGTATGGTAACATATAATTCTTGTGCTATCTACTATAAATTATGACTTCTTCTTGTAAAGTATCAGTTTGATTTCCAAAATACTTTCTCATGCTTTTTTGCACACTACATAATTCATTACATTTTGATGTATTTCAATTATGTGGGTGGAAAAAGTGAATCAGAAAAATATATGAGGCTAAATGGAGTAGGAGAACTAGAGGAAAAAAAAACAACACTTAGTCAAATGCATCAGATCAAGTAGGATTTATACCAGGAATGCAAAATTGGTTTACATTAGGAAAACCAATCAATGTATTTCATCATATTGACAGACAAAAGGAGAAAAACCATATGATTATCTCCATAAACACCAGAAACCATTTGATAAATTTCTTTTTTTTTTTCCAGCTATTTGTTTACTTTATTTTTTTTTCTAATTTTATTTTATTTTTAAACTTTACATAATGGTATTAGTTTTGCCAAATATCAAAATGAATCCGCCACAGGTATACATGTGTTGATAAATTTCTAAATCAACTAAAGATTAAAACTCTCAGCAAACTAGGACTAGAAAGTAACTTTAAGAATCTCTTTTTAACAAAGAGTTAGAAATATAAAGAATAAACAGAGATGAAAGTTATAATAACTAAAATGAAAGAAAAAAAGTAACTTAGAAAGATTAGTAGAAGAAAAAATAGATTAGATGATAACAAAGGAATGGATCAGTGTAGAGAGAGTAGAGGAAATAAATCACTGAAACTGAGCAGAAAAAAAGAATGAAGAGAATTGAGGGCAGTTTAAGAGACCTCTGAGACAACATCAAGTATAATGACATTTGCACTGTCGAGATCTCAGAAGGAGAACAGAGAGAGAAAGGGGAAGAGAACATCCTTGAAGACATAATAGCTGAAAACTTCCCTAACTTGGGAAGGGAAACAGACATTCTGGTCCATGAAACACAGAGTTCCAGATAGAATCAACCCAAAAATGACCACACCAAGACACTGAATAATTTAAACGGCAAAAATCAAAGATAAACAATATTAAAGGCAACAAGGGAAAAGAAGTTACTACAAGGGAACTTCCATAAGTCTATCAGCAGAGCTGTACAAGCTCTGCAGACCGGAAGGGAATGGCATGGTATATTTAAAGTGATGAAAGGGGAAAACTCATAACCAAGAATACTCTACCTGGCAAGGCTTTCATTCAGATTTGTTGGAGAGATCAAAAGTTTTACAGACAAGCAAAAACTAGAAGAGTTCAGTACCATCAAACTAGCTTTACAAGAAATGTTAAAGAGACTTCTTTAAGCAAAAAGAAAAGGCTGCAACTAGAAATATAAAAATTATGAAAGAAAAAATCTCATTGGTAAAGGCAACTATACAGGAAAATAGTAAATCAGCCATGTATAAAGCTAGTAGGGAGCTTTCCTGTTGGTAGAGTGGATAAGAATCTGCCTGCCAATGCAGGGGACATGGGTTCAATCCCTGGTCTGGGAAGATTCCACATGCCGTGGAACAGCTAAGCCTATGTGCCACAACGACTGAGGCTGCTTGCAAGCTGCAATTACTCAGCCTGTGTGCTGCAACAACTGAAGCCTGTGAGCCTAGAACCTGTGCTCTGCAACAAGAGAAGCCACCGGAATAAGAAGCCCTTGTACCACAAGGAAAAGTAGCCCCTGCTCACTGCAGCTAGAGAAAGCCCATGTGAAGCAATGAAGACCCAGCACAGTCAATAAAATAATAATAATAAATAAACTAAAAAAAAAAACTTAAAAAAATAAAGCTAGTAGGAAGGTTACAAGACAAAAGTAGCAAAATCCTCTATGTCTGCAGTAAGTAGTTGAGATATAAAACAAAAAAATATTTTTAAAAAATGTCAAAAACAGTAAACATGGTGAGGGAGAGTAAAAATACAGGGTCATTAAAATGCATTTGAACTTGAGATAATCATATATATATTTATTTATTGCTATGTACAGTATGAGGAATATAGTCTATGACTAGGTAATATCTTTGTTGACATATTATAAGTAGACTTATCATGGGGATCATTTTTAAATAGAATAGAAAAGTCAAATATCTGATATTAAAAATTCACTAGAGGGGCTCAACAGCACATTTGAGGAAGTAGAAGACTCAGTAAATTTGAAAATAGATAATTGAGATTATATAGTCTGAGGAACAGAAAGAAAAATGAATGAATAAATACGAACAAGGCCTTAGAGACCTGTAGGGTACCCAAAACATATGCATAATGGAATTCTAGAGGGAGGAAAAGAAAGAAAAAAAAAGAATATCTGAAGAAATAATGGCAGAAAATTCAAATTTCTCCATATTGAAGGAGCTGAATAAACTTCAAATAAGATAAACTCAAAGAAATACACTCCTAGGAACATTATAATCAAACTGTTGCACATAAAAGACATCTTTCAAAGGGAATCTTGAAAGTGAGAGAAGTATCTCATCTTGTGCAGAGGATTCTTAGTAAGATTAACAACTCATTTCTCATCAGAAACCATGGAAGCTAGGAGGCAGTGAGATGATGTATTAAAAGAGCTGAATGAAAAAGTTATCCAAGAATTCTGTATGCAGCAAAATTATCATCCAAAAGGTAAAGAAGTTACTACATTTCCAGATTAAAAAAAAATAAAACTTTACCACTGGCAGACGTGCCCTACAAGAAATACTAAATGTTGTCTTTTAGGCTGACATGAAAGGACAGTAAAGAGTGACTTAAAGCCACATACTGAAATAAAGAGTTCCAGTAAAGGAACTATATCAGTTCAGTTCAGTTCAGTCACTCAGTCGTGTCCGACTCTTTGTGACCCCATGAATCGCAGCACGCCAGGCCTCCCTGTCCATCACCAACTCCCGGAGTTCCCTCAGACTCAGGTCCATTGAGTCAGTGATGCCATCCAGCCATCTCATCCTCTGTCGTCCCCTTCTCCTCCTGCCCCCAATCCCTGCCAGCATCAGAGTCTTTTCCAATGAGTCAACTCTTTGCATGAGGTGGCCAAAGTACTGGAGTTTCAGCTTTAGCATCATTCCTTCCAAAGAAACCCCAGGGCTGGTCTCCTTCAGAATGGACTGGTTGGATCTCCTTGCAGTCCAAGGGACTCTCAAGAGTCTTCTCCAATACCACAGTTCAAAAGCATCAATTCTGCAGCGCTCAGCTTTCTTCACAGTCCAACTCTCACATCCATACATGACCACAGGAAAAACCATAGCCTTGACTAGACAAACCTTTGTTGGCAAAGTAATGTCTCTGCTTTTGAAT
>NW_011494852.1:2481549-2488444 GCF_000754665.1 Bison bison bison | reverse complement strand
AATGTCTCTGCTTTTGAATATGCTATCTAGGTTGGTCATAACTTTCCTTCCAAGGAGTAAGTGTCTTTTAATTTCATGGCTGCAGTCACCATCTGCAGTGATTTTGGAGCCCAGAAAAATAAAGTCTGACACTGTTTCCACTGTTTCCCCATCTATTTCCCATGAAGTGATGGGACCGGATGCCATGATCTTAGTTTTCTGAATGTTGAGCTTTAAGCCAACTTTTTCACTCTCCACTTTCACTTTCATCAAGAGGCTTTTGAGTTCCTCTTCACTTTCTGCCTTAAGGGTGGTGTCATCTGCATATCTGAGGCCATTGATATTTCTCCCGGCAATCTTGATTCCAGCTAGGTAAACATAAAAGACAGTATAAATATGATTTTTGTTTTTAACTTTTATTCCTCCTATCTGACTTAAAACATAACTGCATAAAGCAGTGATCATAAATTTGTGTTGATGGGTATGCATTGTATAAAGATGTAAATTTTATGCCAGTAACAGCACAAAAATAGAGAGGAATGAAGCTATGTAGAAGCAAGGTTTTTAATATTGAAATTAAGTTGATCTAAATTAGATTGTTATAAGTTAATATTAATGATAATCTTTAGGAGAAATTAGGTAGAAAATAATGGGAAAAAATGAATATAATTAGTAAAAGAAATGATGGGAGACTTGAAATGGTACAATAGAAAGTATCTATTTAATGTAAAAGAAGGCAGTAATGGAGAAATACAGGAACAAAAAGAACATGAAACATGTAGACAGTTACTGATAAATATAAATCTTACCTTATCAGTAATTATATTAAATGTAAATGAATTAAATACTTGAAATGGTAAAATATTAATTCTAACTGGACTGTGAAAATTTAGGCAGAAATTAAAACAAGAACAAAAACTATACAAAAATATATAGTATTAAAACCCCATAGATATTAAAAATATTCACATAAACCAAAGAAAATAGAAAAGAGGAAGCAGAGAAAATTAAAATGGGGAAAATGGAACACACTTCTCTTCCAAACATATCAATAATTATCTAAATTTATCAATAATTATATTAAATTAACTATTTGCACACACTGACTGGAAGTCAGATTTTCAAATTGAACTAAAAAACATGAGCCAGCTATGTGCTGTCTAGAAGAACTCACTCTAAATACAATTATGTAAGTAAATTAAGAATAAGGTGTTAGAAAAAATACATTATCAAATCCTAATAAAAGATAACTAGAGAAGCTACATTAATATCAAAAATTAATTTTGGAAAGTAAATTATAAGAGGTAAAGAAGGACATTACATAACAATAATGGGCCAAGTCACCATGAAGATATAACCATTTAAAATCTTTATGCATCTGACAACAGAGCTTTGAAATACATGAAGTAAAAACCCCGGGATAGAACTTAAAGAAGAAATCTACAATTATAGTTGGATATTTCAACACCTCTCTCAGTAATTTATATAACAAATAGAAACTAACAAGGATACAGAATAACTGATCAGCACTATCAACCAACTGGATGTAATTGACATGTATAGAACACTCCACTTAACAACACAACATTTTTATCAAACACACATGGGACATTCACCAAGATATATCACCCCTTGTGTCATAAAACAAATCTTAACAAATTCAAAATTGAAATCATATGAAGTGTATTCTCTGAGGCAGAGTGGAATTTCATAGAATATAGGAAGAGAGACATTGTAGACTATGATTAAAAAATTGTATTTGGTTTTTTAATGCTGAATAACAATATTATGACAAACTTAGTGGCTTGAAACATCACACATTTATTATCTCAATTTTCTGTGGATCAGTATTCAAACATGGCTTAGATGAGCCCTGTGCTTAGAGTCTTACAAAGCTGCGATTATGTTGGTCCAACTGGGGAAGGATCCATTTTGTTAACATTTAGTTCCTTGAGGTTGTAGGACTGAGATCTTTTGTTTTTTCTGGCTGTTGGCTCAAGGTGTTCTCAGTTTACCGAGGCTCCCTGCAATTTCTTACCACTTATGATTCTCCAACATGGCCATTTATTTCATAATTTGTTCTTAGTGTGGAAACATCCCTCTATATTTGGTGTCATATGTACAAGTAGAGAAACAATTTTCCTTTGGTATTTCTCAGTTCTGCTCTCTGGGGTCTTGGTTCTGCTTTCTGAGTCATTCTTCCCTTTTCATGAAAGGTAGCATGTGTTTGCACCTGAGTTTTTTTAGCCTGCTCCCTACCAATAGAATATTGGGAATCCTATAACTTCCTTTCATTTTGTATTCTTTTCCCCTTTCAATCTATTCTCTTAGTTTCTGTTGAAATAATTTTCTCAGGAACTTTCTGGGCCTTCCATGGGTTTCACTTAGATTTATTCCATTCTAACAAAGTCAAACACATACAGATCTTTTTGAGATAAGCCCTTCTCTACCTGCCCAGAGTGTTGGGGAATATCTTGCTAAGCACCTACAGGCTGTAGGTTTGGTTGAGAGGCTCTATGAGGCCCAGTCTTCACCTCTTGAAAGGGCACTTTGAGTGACTGAATACTCCGACTTTTTGGTCTTTCTGAGATGTAAGTAGAAATTTGTATGGTCACACCCTCAGCTTTTTCTATAGAGCATACTTTCCTGATAGTGCTTAGAAATTATTTGTTAGTATATTTGGAAAGTTTGAGAATTTTAAAAATCATCAAGTTCTGGTTCCTTTTGTTTAACAATTCTTCTCTTATTTATCTCTTTCTTTTCTCATTTTACTATAAGCAGCAATAAGAAACCAGGAAGCACCTTTAATACTTTGCTTGGAAATTTCCATAGCTATATAGACAAGTTAATTATGTACAAGTTTGGTTTTCCATATGACTGCAGAAGACAGGTTAAGTTTTCTGCCACTGCATAACAAGGATCCCCTTCCTTCATTTTCCAATAACGTGTTTCTCGAGAATTTCCTTTTAACTGTCACTAGCAGTATCCTCCAGTTTCAAATTTCTTCTAACAGACTGTTTCAGGAAATTTAGGCTTTCTCTATGATGCTTTTCAAAATTCTTCCAGCTTCTGTCCACTGCTTGGTTCCAAAGCCACTCCTTAAATTTTTAGATATTTATTACAGTAGCACCATACTCTCAGGTAATGAAATCTTTATTAGTTACCTTTTGCTGTTCAGTAAGTCTGGGCTGTCAAAACCTTGTACATCCAAAGAAAGGTTTGGTCCTTGCCTGGCTCCTGGGAATATCCTGCCTGTTAAGAGTGGCTTTGTTTAGCTGAGGCCTTGGGCCATGCTAGATAGTTTATGCTAACTGTGATGTGTGTGGGTACCTTGGGCTACACATAAGTGTTTGATCTCTGGAAAGGCTGGAGACTGAAGGTCAGCCATACAGGCAGTCAGCTGTGCCTATATAACCAACTCTCCATGAAAACCCTGAATACTGAGCTTCCTAGGGAATACTCTGTGCGTTGTCACACACCATTTGTGAGAGAATTAAGTAAGTTCTGTCCACATGACTCTACTGGGAAAGGACAACTGGAAATCTATGCCTGGTCCTTTCCTGCATTCTGCTCTATACATCTTTTTCTTCTGCTGATTTTCATTTGTATTCTTTAACTACAATAAACCTTAACCATGGTTATAATGGTTTTGCTAAATGATATGAATCCTTATGGGCTTCCCAGATTGGCTGAGTGGTAAAGAATCCGCCTGCTAATGCAGAAGACACAAGAGATGTGGGTTTGATCTCTGGGTTGGGAAGACCCCCTTGGAGAAGGGAATGGCAACCCACTCCAGTATTCTTGTCTGGAAAATTCCATGGACAGAGGAGTCTGGTGGGCTATAGTCTATGGAGTCACAGAGTTGGACATGACTGAGCAACTGAGCATGCACACACGCATGAATCCTTATAGCAAATTATTGAACCTGACTGCAGTTTTGGGGACCTTTGAACACAGCTCTATAACAATTTATCATAAGCTTAGTGACTTAAAAGAAAGCACACTGGTTGCTCACAAGAGTCTAGGCATAGATTAGCTGAGTCTTATGAGACTGCAATCAAGGGATTTACTGGAATATGTTCTTATCTGAAGGCTTGACTGGGGAAGAATCTGCTTCAAAGTTCACCAGAGTTGTTGGCAGAACTCATTTTCTTATAGTTGTTTGATGGAGGGCTCTAGCATCTTGCTGGCTATTGGCTGCCTTCAGGCCCTAGAGGCCACCTTTAACTTCTCAGCAAGAAAGCCATATGAGCCTCCCATCATGGCTGTTCATTTCTTCATAGCCACCTAGAGTGAGTTTAATAGCAAGATGAAGTCTTATATAACATAATCACGGGAATGACATTCCATCAATATTGCCCTATATACTGTTGATTAGAAGTAAATCACAGGTCTATTCACAGTCATGAGGAAGGGATTGATCAAGAGTGTGATACCAGTGAGTGAGATTGGGGGTTTGCTTTAGACTATGTCCAATATAACTCTTATGAGGAATTTCATCATAAAGGGAAAGAAAAATAGGGTATTAGCCAGGGGACAAAGTAAGGTCAAAAACTTTATTGAGATGGGAAAAATGTGTGCTGATAGGAATGATCCAATACAGAGGAAATAATTGATGAAATGCTGCTTTTTTATATTATTTTTTTTTTTTGTTTTTTAAATGTTTATTTGAGTGTAGGAGATTTATGAAATTGTGTTAGTTTCAGGTACAGCAGAATGAATCAGTTATACATGTACATATATGTGGAATTGGGGGTTTGCCTTAGACTATGTCCAATATAACTCTTACGAGTAATTTCATCATAAAGGGAAAGAAAAATAGGGTATTAGCCGGAGGATAAAGTAAGTGAATCAGTTATATATATACATATATACACTCTTTTTAAAGATTCTTTTCCCATATAGACCATTATGGAGTATTGAGTAGAGATCCTTGTGCTATACACTACATTGTTATCAGGGATTGCTGAATCATATGGTAGTTCAACTTTTAGTTTTTTAAGGAACCTCCATACTGTTCTCTGTAGTGGCCGTACCAATTTTCATTCCCACCAATAGTGTAGGAGTGTTCCTATATTCTTTTTAATATAAATGCAGCAAAAATTCTTATTTTGTCTCTCTTGGATCACAAAATACATGACTTATGGGTTCTACTTTTCCCAAGTTAGAGTAGGGAATGTATATTCTAGGAAAATTCAAAGATGATGATTTTTCTCCCATATGGGAGCTTATATTTTGATTTTTTATGGTATCTTTTAACAATTTTTATTTTATATGTTTTATACTATATATGATATATCAGTACAATATTAAGAATAATTTATAAACAAAATGTACATAAATTTGGGAGCATGTTAACAATGCTTTTACTCATGTGGGAGCAAATAAAAAAATTTTGCCAAGTGCTTTTCCAATCTTATAAATCTGTTTCATTCTATTTAGGTTTTTTGCAAAGAGAGTCATAGAAGTGATCATTTAAAATAGTTTTCTGCTTAGGCATCACATTTATGAAAAGATATCATTGGATCATGACAGACCACCTGTGACTTCAGGATTCTATTGCTGTTGCTGTTCAGCGACTAAGTCATAGCCAACTCTTTGTGACCCCATAGACTGTAGTACTCCCGGCTATCTCCCAGAGTTTGCTCAAACCCATGTCCATTGAGTTGGTGATGCCATCCCACCATCTCATCCTCTGCTGCACCGTTTTCCTGTTGCCTTCAGTCTTTCCCCACTTTAGGGTCTTTTCCAGTGAGTCAGGTCTTCGCATCAGGTGGCCAAAGTATTGAAACTTCAGCTTCAGCATCAGTCCTTCCAATGAATATTCAGGGTGGATTTCCTTTAGGATTGACTGGTTTGACCTGCTTGCTGTCCAAGGGATTCTCAAGAGTCTTCTCCAGCACCACAGTTCAAAGACATCAGTTCTTCGGTGCTCAGCCTTCTTTATGGTCCATCTCTCACATCCATACCTGACTACTGGAAAAACCATAGCTTTGACTAATATGGACCTTTGTCAGCGAAATGATGTCTCTGCTTTTTAATATGCTGTCTAGGTTTGTCATAACTTTTCTTCCAAGGTTGCAAGTGTCTTTTAATTTCATGGCTGCAGTCACCGTCTGCAGTGATTTTGGACCCCAAGAAAATAAAATCTGTCACTGTTTCCACTTTTTCTCCTTCTGTTTGCCATGAAGTGGTGGGACTAGATGCCATGATCTTTGTTTTTGGAATGTTGAGTTTTAAGCCAGCTTCTTCAGTCTCCTCTTTCACCCTCTTCAAGAGACTCTTTAGTTCCTTGTCGCTTTCTGCCATTAAAGTGGTATCATCTGCATATCTAAGATTGTTGGTATTTTTTCTAACAATCTCAATTCCAGCTTGTGATTCATCCTGCCTGGGATTTTGCATGAAGTACTCTGCATAGAAGTTAAATAAGAAGGGTGATAGGTTCTTCTATCCATGGAGTTCTCCAGGCAAGAATACTGGAGTGGGTAGCTATTCCTTTCTCTAGAGGATCTTCCTGACCCTGGGACTGAACCTGTGTCTCCTGCATTTCAGGCAGATTTTTTTACCATCTGAGTCACCAGGGAAGCCCCCAGGATTCTATAAAATTAAAGTTTTTCCTTTTTGTAACATTTCAGTTCAGTTCAGCCACTCAGTCATGTCTGACTCTTTGCGACCCCATGAATCACAGCACGCCAGGCCTCCCTGTCCATCACCAGCTCCCGAGTTCACTCAAACTCATGTCCATTGAGTCAGTGATGCCATCCAGCCACCTCATCCTCTGTCGTCCCCTTCTCCTCCTGCCCCCAATCCCTCCCAGCATCAGATCTTTTGCAATGAGTCAACTCTTTGCATGAGGTGGCCAAAGTATTGGAGTTTCAGCTTCAGCATCAGTCCTTCTAATGAACACGCAGGACTG
>NW_011494852.1:2477354-2481449 GCF_000754665.1 Bison bison bison | reverse complement strand
TTCTTCACAGTCCAACTCTCACATCCATACGTGACCACTGGAAAAACCATAGCCTTGACTAGACGGACCTTTGTTGGCAAAGTAATGTCTCTGCTTTTGAATATCCTATCTAGGTTGGTCATAACTTTCCTTCCAAGGAGTAAACGTCTTTTAATTTCATGGCTGCAATCACCATCTGCAGTGATTTTGGAGCCAAAAAATAAAGTCTGACACTGTTTACACTGTTTCCCTGTCTATTTCCCATGAAGTGATGGGACCAGGTCCCATGGTCTTAGTTTTCTGAATGTTTAAGGTATAAAAATTATTTTTATAAAACAATTTTGCTAATACAAAGCATACTAATGTTGATATTTCAGTAATTACAAGTTTCCCTACACCTAATAATCCTATTTTAGTAATAATAAATGTGACATTTGATTCAAGTTAATTTGGCTGAATTTGTTTTATTTATTTATTTATTTTTTATTCCTTTATTTCTCATGTGTTCTCCATCCTGAACCCTCTTCCCTCCTGAATTTGTTTTAAATACTGATAGTTGGGCCATTTTCTTGCATATTAGGGCAATTTACTGACATAGCTGAGCCTATTTGGGTAATAATTTTGGCCCAATAAGCTACTCATTGGAAAAGACTGATGCTGGGAGGGATTGGGGGCAGGAGGAGAAAGGGACGACAGAGGATGAGATGGCTGGATGGCATCACTGACTCGATGGACGTGAGTCCGAGTGAACTCCGGGAGTTGATGATGGACAGGGAGGCCTGGCGTGCTGCGATTCATGGGGTCGCAAAGAGTCGGACACGACTGAGCGACTGATCTGATCTGATCGATCTGAAGCTATGAACTGAAGAAATCTAATGAAGAAGAGTTTTGTACCCTGTTCCTTATAATGTTCCTGCTCATTGAAAAGATTCCAGAAAGACTTGTTATTTCTGACCCTGCCCCATTTTATTTGTTTTTCTAAAAAAATACACTCCAGGCTTCAGAGTACCCTACAGTGGATATTGTCAGTGTAAGCACACATGGGGATACCCTATAGACTGTGTGGCCGTCTATTTGTCTAGGATGGTAACACATTTTTCAGTCTCCTGAAATATACACATTTCTCAGTCTTCAGCTTTTGAGTGGTTTTGCCTACAGAAAAACCCAAGTTCAGCGCCCCCTGCTGGTGAACGGCAGCTGTGAGTTTGCCTCATGTCAGTGATGGACAGAGTGGGTCCCGTTGCTGACACTGAGCCGGGGGTGATGCTGAGCCTGCCAGGTCATTTTAGATCAGGTCATTAAAGGAACAGAAGGTCGAGTCAGTATAAAATGAGCAGCTCATGGTTTTCCCTACATTTTTTAGACATGTGAGGATTTGCTGTAGTTCAGTTTGGCTGATAAAATATGAACACTTCACAAAAATGTTTGTATTTCAGCCTCTGTCTTAGCTCATATAACAAGCCATTTTGCTCTGATTTGTAGGAACTGTATTCTTGTTCAGTAGGGAAACCTAACTTGAACCCTGGCAGAGAAAATTTTAAACATGTAATATTTTAGGAATGTTCATTTTGTTAGAAATTAGAGAAGCATTTTAAACAAAAAAACCCTTTCTTTTTTATTTCATTGATATGAATTAGTATTCACTTAATCTGGTTTCTAAATGATGATCATGTTAAAGAAAATTAATTAAAACTAAGGACCAGATTAGTGTTTAGATTATCACTTTAACTTTGGCCTCTGGTGAAGGTAATTGTTTTTATAATGAACAACTATCAAATTATTAATTTGCTCCCATAGTAGATGAGTTTAATTTCTTTGTATACATCCATGATGGGTATTTACAGTCCATGGGGTGTCAAAGAGTTGGACACGACTAAGCAACTAAACAATAACAGCAATGACAACAACAAATCCAAGAATGTAGTATACATTAAGGTTTAAATGCCTAAGGTTAATGAATACACGCCTGGTCTACTTAGGTATTTCCAGTGTGGTAGGAGGAAAACCAGGAGAACGTGTGTCCTAAAACCCAAGGGTAGAAAATGTATCAAGAGGGAGGGAGTGATCACTGTTGAATGAATACCGAGAACTGATCCCTGTGGAGGCCACTGTAACCTTGTCAGGGGAGGTTTTGGTCCAGTGGTGGAACAAAGGTCTGATTAGAGTGGGTTTATCAGAGAATGGGCTTTCCTTTGTCCTCATCTTATCCTTTCTCCCCACTTCTTTCTTTTCTTTCACTTCCTGAACAAATCAGTTTAAAAGCTATTAGAGGGCCTTCCCTAGTGACTAAAGAATCCACCTGCCAATGCAGGAGACATGGGTTTCATCTCTGGTCCAGCGAGATACTACATGCCGCAGAACAGCTATGACGGTAGGCCACAACTATTGAGCCTGTGCTCTTGAGCCAGGAAACTGCAGCTACTGAAGCCCATGTGCCCTAGAGCCCGTGCTCCGCAAAAAGAGAAGCTACCACAATGAAAAGCCAGCACACTACAACAGAGAGTAGTCCCTATTTGCCACAACTAGAGAAAAGCCCGAGTGTAGCAATGAAGACTCAGCACAGCCAAAAATAACAAATAAATAATTAAAAAACTCTGCAAGCCATTGGGCTTCCCTGGTGGCTCAGATGGTAAAGAATCCAATGCAGGAGACCTGGGTTTGATCACTGGGTAGGGAAGACCCCCTGGAGGAGGGCATGGCAACCCACTCCAGTATTCTTGCCTGGAGAATCCCATGTACAGAGGAGACTGGCAGGCACAGTCCATGGGTCGCAAAGAGTCAGACATGACTGAGTGACCAACAACCACACATATAAGCTATTAGATATGACCAAGCAAGACAGGTATTCATGCAAGGTGGTAGGAAGTCCCAGTACCCTAAAGCAGGTGTTCACTCATGTTCTACAAAGGTGGGTATCCACATAGGAGGGAGATTGCCCAGCATGGGGTCTTGGAGCCAACTAGGGAGAGGCGTGGTGGTCTGATACAGGGCGTTGGGACCTTAATGGGATAAAGTGGATGAGAGACCTAGGTTGGAGTACAGGACATGGGGTGGGAAAGGCATTCATGTAGAGTGATATTAAGAGTGGGATGAGGAAGTTGTCTGCAGAGGAGAACAGACTGGTGTGTGATGTTGGAGCCTCAACAGGTGAGAGGGATGTCCATACAGGGTATCAGAATTTGAGCAAGGTGAGGAACATATCCACATAGTGGAGTAAGCCTGGCATGGGGTGTGGGATCCCTAATGGGGTAAGGAGGGCATCCATACCAGGTGGGCAGGTTGGTGTGGGATGTCAGAGTCCAAGCAGAACAAAGAAGGCATGTATATGGTGGGGGTGGAAAGGTCACTTGGTGGAAAGGTCAGAACTTGAATGGGAGAAAGATGGCTGGTGTAGGAAATTATAAGACAAACCTGGAACATCAAATGCCAGAAAGTATGCATATATTTGAAAAATGATGAAGACATATCAAACAGACACAAAAACTATATTGAAGGGCTTCCATTGGCTACTTTTGAGACAACTGAAGCATCAGAATATTGAGAGCAATGGACAGAAGAAAGTAGAAATCCTTGGGTTCACGCTAGTATGAGTGAATGAATGCATTGAATGTTTGATGAGGAACAAGATATTTGAAAAGTTTCAAAGTACCTTCCTACAAAATATTTGTTAATTATAGAGAGGAATCATAACTTTGCAGTACGGAACTCTGGCAAACTCCTTTAATCAAGTGACCAAACAACATCATTAAGTAATGGGCAAATGGAAATCATGAACTACTTGATAAGATGTAATGAGGGAGTCACAGCATCACTATCCAAGAGATGCATAACCCAAATCTAAAGAGGCAAGCCCAAGTTGATGCACATTCTACAATTTAACTGGCTTATAATCTTCAAAAATGTTCAAGTTAGAGCAAACCAAAGATGGCAGAGGAGTAGGATGGGAGAACACTTTCTCCCCCACAAATTCATCAAAAGAACATTTAAACACCGAGTAAATTCCACAAAACAACTTCTGAATGCCGGCAGAGGACATCAGGCACCCATAAAAGCAACCCAAGTCTTCGAAAGGAGAGAGAAGAAATACAGCTCCACCCACCAGAACACCGACACAAG
>NW_011494852.1:2475977-2477134 GCF_000754665.1 Bison bison bison | reverse complement strand
AGATTGAGAAGATGCAAGAAAGGTTTAACAAGGACCTAGAAGAAATAAAAGAGAGTCAATATAAAATGAATAATGCAATAAATGAAATTAAAAACACTCTGGAGGCAACAAATAGTAGAATAACAGAGGCAGAAGATAGGATTAGTGAATTAGAAGATAGAATGGTAGAAATAAATGAATCAGAGAGGATAAAAGAAAAACGAATTAAAAGAAATGAGGACAATCTCAGAGACCTCCAGGACAATATTAAATGCTACAACATTCGAATCATAGGGGTCCCAGAAGAAGAAGACAAAAAGAAAGACCATGAGAAAATACTTGAAGAGATAATAGTTGAAAACTCCCCTAAAATGGGGAAGGAAATAATCACCCAAGTCCAAGAAACCCAGAGAGTCCCAAACAGGATAAACCCAAGGCGAAACACCCCAAGACACATATTAATCAAATTAACAAAGATCAAACACAAAGAACAAATATTAAAAGCAGCAAGGGAAAAACAACAAATAACACACAAGGGAATTCCCATAAGGATAACAGCTGATCTTTCAATAGAAACTCTTCAAGCCAGGAGGGAATGGCAAGACATACTTAAAGTGATGAAAGAAAATAACCTACAGCCCAGATTATTGTACCCAGCAAGGATCTCATTCAAATATGAAGGAGAAATCAAAAGCTTCTCAGACAAGCAAAAGCTGAGAGAATTCAGCACCACCAAACCAGCTCTCCAACAAATACTAAAGGATACTCTCTAGACAGGAAACACAAAAACGGTGTATAAACTCAAACCCCAAACAATAAAGTAAATGGCAACGGGATCATACTTATCAGTAATTACCTTAAACGTAAATGGTTTAATGCCCCAACCAAAAGACAAAGACTGGCTGAATGGATACAAAAACAAGACCCCTACATATGTTGTCTACAAGAGACCCACCTCAAAACAGGGGACACATACAGACTGAAAGTGAAGGGCTGGAAAAAGATTTTCCATGTGAATAGGGACCAAAAGAAAGCAGGAGTAGCAATACTTATATCAGATAAAATAGACTTTAAAACAAAGGCTGTGAAAAGAGACAAAGATGGTCACTACATAATGATCAAAGGATCAATCCAAGAAGAAGATATAACAATTATAAATATATATGCACCCAACATGG
>NW_011494852.1:2475352-2475877 GCF_000754665.1 Bison bison bison | reverse complement strand
GTCCTCAATGGTGAAAAAATTGAAAGCATTTCCTCTAAAGTCAGGAACAAGACAAGGGTGCCCACTTTCACCATTACTATTCAACATAGTTTTGGAAGTTTTGGCCACAGCAAATAGAGCAGAAAAAGAAATAAAAGGAATCCAAATTGGAAAAGAAGAAATAAAACTCTCACTGTTTGCAGATGACATGATCCTCTACATAGAAAACCCTAAAGACTCCACCAGAAAATTACTAGAACTAATCAATGATTATAGTAAAGTTGCAGGATATAAAATCAACACACAGAAATCCCTTGCATTCCTATACACTCATAATGAGAAAACAGAAAGAGAAATTAAGGAAACAATTCCATTCACCATTGCAATGGAAAGAATAAAATACTTAGGAATATATCTACCTAAAGAAACTAAAGACCTATATATAGAAAACTATAAAACACTGGTGAAAGAAATCAAAGAGGACACTAATAGATGGAGAAATATACCATGTTCATGGATTGGAAGAATCAATATAGTGAAAATGAG
>NW_011494852.1:2474850-2475252 GCF_000754665.1 Bison bison bison | reverse complement strand
ATGGTCACTACATAATGATCAAAGGATCAATCCAAGAAGAAGATATAACAATTATAAATATATATGCACCCAACATGGGAGCGCCGCAATATGTAACACAAATGCTAACAAGTATGAAAGGAGAAATTAACAATAACACAATAATAGTGGGAGACTTTAATACCCCACTCACACCTATGGATAGATCAACTAAACAGAAAATTAACAAGGAAACACAAACGTTAAACGATACAATAGACCAGTTAGACCTAATTGATATCTATAGGACATTTCATCCCAAAACAATGAATTTCACCTTTTTCTCAAGCGCACATGGAACCTTCTCCAGGATAGATCACATCCTGGGCCATAAATCTAGCCTTGGTAAATTCAAAAAAATAGAAATCATTCCAAGCATCTTTT
>NW_011494852.1:2473643-2474161 GCF_000754665.1 Bison bison bison | reverse complement strand
AAAGCCAAAAGCTGGTTCTTTGAAAGGATAAATAAAATTGACAAACCATTAGCCAGACTCATCAAGAAACAAAGGGAGAAAAATCAAATCAATAAAATTAGAAATGAAAATGGAGAGATCACAACAGACAACACAGAAATACAAAGGATCATAAAAGACTACTATCAACAATTATATGCCAATAAAATGGACAACATGGAAGAAATGGACAAATTCTTAGAAAAGTACAACTTTCCAAAACTGGACCAGGAAGAAATAGAAAATCTTAACAGACCCATCACAAGCATGGAAACTGTAATCAAAAATCTTCCAGCAAACAAAAGCCCCGGTCCAGATGGCTTCACAGCTGAATTCTACCAAAAATTTAGAGAAGAGCTAACACCTATCCTGCTCAAACTCTTCCAGAAAATTGCAGAGGAAGGTAAACTTCCAAACTCATTCTATGAGGCCACCATCACCCTAATACCAAAACCTGACAAAGAGCCCACAAAAAAAGAAAACTACAGGCCAATATCACT
>NW_011494852.1:2469325-2472868 GCF_000754665.1 Bison bison bison | reverse complement strand
GTGGGAATGCAAACTAGTACAGCCACTATGGAGAACGGTGTGGAGATTCCTTAAAAAACTGGAAATAGAACTGCCTTATGATCCAGCAATCCCACTGCTGGGCATACACACTGAGGAAACCAGAAGGGAAAGAGACACGTGTACCCCAATGTTCATCGCAGCACTGTTTATAATAGCCAGGACATGGAAGCAACCTAGATGTCCATCAGCAGATGAATGGATAAGAAAGCAGTGGTACATATACACAATGGAGTATTACTCAGCCATTAAAAAGAATACATTTGAATCAGTTCTAATGAGATGGATGAAACTGGAACCTATTATACAGAGTGAAGTAAGCCAGAAAGAAAAACACCAATACAGTATACTAACACACATATACGGAATTTAGAAAGATGGTAACAATAACCCTGTGTATGAGACAGCAAAAGAGACACTGATGTATAGATCAGTCTTATGGACTCTGTGGGAGAGGGAGAGGGTGGGGAGATTTTGGAGAATAGCAGTGAAACATGTATAATATCATGTATGAAACGAGTTGCCAGTCCAGGTTCTATGCACGATACTGGATGCTTGGGGCTGGTGCACTGGGACGACCCAGAGGGAGGGTATGGGGAGGGAGGAGGGGAGGAGGGTTCAAGATGGGGAACACAGGTATACCTGTTGCAGATTCATTTCGATATTTGGCAAAACTAATACAATATTGTAAAGTTTAAAAATAAAATAAAATTAAAAAAAAATGTTCAGGTCATGGGGGCTTCCCTGGTGGTTCAGTTGTTAAGACTCCATGCTTCCAACACAGCGGACTCAGGTTTGATCACTGGTCAGGGAACCAAGTTCCCACATGCTGAGTGGCTGAAAAAGGAAAAAAACAGAGGAAAAAAAAATTAGGTCATGGAAGTCAAGGAAAGACTATTCAGGAGACTAAAGAGACATGACAGCTGAATGCCATGTGCAATTCTGAACTGAAATACTTTGTTACATGGGATATTATTGGACAGGACTTGAATGAGGTCTGAGGATTAAATGGAAGTAATTTATCAGTCTTAATTTCCTTATTTTAACATTTTTCTGTGGTTTAATATAAGGATGTTCCTTATTTTGGGAACTGAGGACTAAAGTATTCAAGTGTGATGAAGCACTATATTGGCTGTTTTTTTACCAATGGTTTAAGAAAAATAAGTTCTATTTATTGTTGAGTTTAGGTACAGATAAAACAGAGAGAGTAAGAGTGAGAGAAGAGTGGAAGATGAGGCTAGATAAATCTTTGTGGAAGTTTTGTTGTAGAGGAGTAAAGAAATAAGACAGTAGAGGGTGGAGAAAGATGAACTAGAAAGGACTTTCTAAGACAGTGCCAAAGAATACTCAAAGTATTGTATAATTGTGCTCATTTCACATGCTAGCAAAGTAATGCTCAAAATCTTTCAAGCTAGACTTCAGCAGTATGTGAACCAAGAACTTCCAGGTGTACAAACTGGATTTTGAAAAGGTAGAGGAACTAGAGATCACATTGCCAACATCTGTTGGATAATAATAAAAAGCAAGAGAATTCCGAAAAACATCAACTTTTGTTTCATTGACTATGCTAAAGCCTTTGACTGTATGAGTGAAAGTCACTCAGTTGTATCTGACTCTTTGCGACCCCATGGACTATACAGTCTTTGGAATACTCCAGGCCAGAATACTGGAGTGGGTAGCCGTTCCCTTCTCCAGGAGATCTTCCCAACCCAGGGATCAAATGCAGGTCTCCGGCATTACAGGCAGATTCGTTACCAGCTGAGCCACCAGGAAAGCCCAAGAACACTGGAGTGGATAGCCTATCCCTTCTCCAGGGGATCTTCCCCACCCAGGAATCAAACTGGGGTCTCCTGCATTGTAGGTGAATTCTTTACCAGCTGAGCTACCAGGGAAGCCCTTTGACTGTGTGGATCACAACAAACTGTGGGAAATTCTTAAAGAGATGGGAATACCAGACCATCTTACCTACCTCCTGAGAAACCTGTATGCAGGTCAAGAAGCAACATGAATCGGACATGAAACAACAGACTGGTTCACAATTGGAAAGAAGTATGTCAAGGCTGTATATTGTCACCCTGCTTATTTAACTTATATGCAGAGTACAAATGTAGAGCTGGATGAATCACAAGCTTGAATCAAGATTGCTTGGAGAAATATCAACAACCTCAGATATGCAGATGATACCACTGTAATGTAGAAAGCAAAGAGGAACTCATGAGTCACTTGATGAAGGTGAAAGAGGAGAGTGAAAAAGCTGGCTTAAAACTCAGCATTCAAAAAACTAAGATCATGGCATCCAGTCCCATCACTTCATGCAAATAGGTGGGGAATAAGTGGAAACAGTGATAGATTTTATTTTCTTGGGCTCCAAAATCAGTGCAGATGGTGACTGCAGCCACAAAATTAAAAGACGCTTGCTCCTTGGAAGGAAAGCTATGATAAATCTAGACAGTTTATTAAAAAGCAGAGACATCACTTTGCCACCTAAGTTCAGTATAGTCAAAGCTATGGTTTTTCCAGTAGCCAGGTACAGATGTGAGAGTTGGACCATAAAGAAAGCTGAACATTGAAGAATTGATGCTTTCAAACTGTTGTGCTGGAGAAGATTCTTGAGAGTCTCTTGGACAGCAAGGAGATCAAACCAGTCAATCTTAAAGAAATCAATCTTTAAGAGATTGATTTCTTTATGGCATTGTGGTGAGTCATGTGAAAAGAAACATAGGAATTTAGATAGAATACAAAAGGAAGCTTGAATTTAAATTGAAGAGTCAAGGAGTACCTCCTTAAAGAAGTGCCAGTTGAACTGTTGATGTAAGGGGAAGGTCAGAACTGAGCAAAAAGCTGGGATAAGAGCCCTTCTGTAGCAGACCAAGCAGAGGTCCATGGAGCAAAGGAGTGGAAGGAAGGCCAGTGAGGTCAGGGCACAGGTAGCCAGGGTGTGGATGACTGGATGGAGTCAGCGAGAAGAACACCATGAAGCCATTGAAAGGTTTTAATAAAAGGAATGGCATAATTAGATTTGTGCCTGAAGAACTATGGACAGAGGTTTGTGACATTTGTACAGGAGGCAGTGATCAAGACCATCCATCCATAAGAAAAAGAAATGCAAAAAGGCAAAATGGTTGTGTGAGGAGGCCTTACAAATAGCTGAGAAAAGAAGAAAAACTAAAGGCAAAGGAGAAAAGGAAAGATATAACCATTTGAATGCAGAGTTCCAAAGAATAGCACAGAGAGATAAGAAAGTTTTTCTCAGTGATCAATGCAAAGAAATAGAGGAAAACAATAGAATGGGAAGGACCAATTAGTGATACCAAGCAAACATTTCATGCAAAGAAGGACACAATAAAGGCAGAAATGGTATGGACCTAAGATATTAAGAAGAGGTGGCAAGAATATAGAGAAGAACAGTATAAAAAAGGTCTTCATGACCCAGATAACCACAATGGTGTGATCACACACCTAGAGCCAGACATCCTGGAATGTGAAGTCGAGTGGGCCTTAGGAAGCATCACTATGAACAAAGCT
>NW_011494852.1:2464643-2468782 GCF_000754665.1 Bison bison bison | reverse complement strand
ACTGAGGAAAATTCTTAAAGAGATGGGAATACCAGACCACCTGACCTGCCTCCTGAGAAATCTGTATACAGGTCAAGAAACAACAGTTAGAACTGGACACGGAATAACAGACTGTTTCCAAATGGGGAAAGGAGTACGTCAAGGCTGTGTATTGTCACCCTGTTTATTTAACTTATATGCAGAGAACATCACGTGAAATGCCAGGCTGGGGGAAGCACAAACTGAAATCAAGATTGCTGGGAGAAATAGCAATAACCTCAGATATGCAGATGACACCACCATTATTCTAGAAAGCGAAGAACTAAAGAGCCTCTTGATTAAAGTGAAAGAGGAGAGTGAAAAAGTTGGTTTAAAACTCAACATTCAGAAAACGAAGATCATGGCATCCGGTCCCATTACTTCATGACAAATAGATAGGGGAACAATGGCAACAGTGACAGACTTTATTTTCTTGGGCTCCAAAATCAATGCAGATGGTGGCTGCAGCCATGAAATTAAAAGACACTTAATCCTTGGAAGAAAAGTTATGACCAACATAGACAGCATATTAAAAAACAGAGACATTACTTTGCCAACAAAGGTCCATCTAGTCAAAGCTATGGTTTTTCTAGTAGTCATGTATGGATATAAAAGTTGGACTATAAAGAAAGCTGAGCACCGAAGAACTGATGCTTTTGAACTGTGGTGTTGGAGAAGACTCTTGAGAATCCCTTGGACTGCAAGGAGATCCAACCAGTCCATCCTAAAGGAAATCACTGAATATTCACTGGAAGGACTGATGCTGAAGCTGAAACTCCAATACTTTGGCCACCTGATGTGAAGAACTAACTCTTAAAAAAAACCCTGATGCTGGGAAAGATTGAAGGTGGGAGGAGAAGGGGATGAGAGGATGAGCCTGGTGTGCTGCAGTCCATGAGGTCACAAAGAGTCAGACATGTGACTGACAGCGACTGAACTGCACTGAACTAGATGATGTCATATTTAATCATGAAGGAGTTACATTTTCCTTAAATCATTTATTTGGGCTCTGTATCTGTACATTATAGTGAAAGGATGTTTTAAAAGGTTTTATTTAAATTGATAAGGATTCCACCCTGCCGTGATGTTTAAAGAACAGTTTGGTGATCTCCTTCCCAATGGGGTGGTAACTCTCTGTGAGAGACACAGCTCTGGCATGGTCTGGCCGGGAGGATGTGTTTGGCTCTGGGCAAATTGCTTCCATGACTGAACACCCTTCAGTTAACTCCATCAGCTGGCCCTGGGGTTGGAGACTGAGGCATCTTGTTTACACAACAAGAAGAGCACGTATCTTTGTGTGTAGAAATGATTATTATATTATTAGTTTTTGTAATTATAAAAATGTGAAAGTTGCTCAGTCATGACCAACTCTTTGTGACCCCATGGACTATATAGTCCATAGAATTCTCCAGGCCAGAATACTGGAGTGGGTAGCTATTCCCTTCTCCAGGGGATCTTCCTAACCCAGGGATTGAACCCAGGTCTCCCGTATTTCAGGTGGATTCTTTACCAACTGAGCCACCAGGGAAGCCCATAAAAATTAAGTCAATGGTTAAAAAAAAAAAAAGGTGGATTCAGCACATGCATTTTCTTATAGTCCTGTGTTATGTGCTGGGCTTAGTTGCTCAGTCTTGTCCCTCTCTTTGTGACCCCATGGACTGTAGCCCACCAGGCTCCTTTGTCCATGGCCATTCTCCAGACAAGGATCCTGGAGTGGGTTGTCATGCCCTCCTCCAGGGGAATCTTCCCCACCCAGGGATCAAACCCAGGTCTCCCTTATTGTAGATTGATTCTTTACCATCTGAGTCACCAGGGAAGCCCCCATGTTCCCTCCTGAAGCCTACTGAAACAAGAGTAAAATGACTTATTTTTCTTATTTTAGTTTTTTTATTTTATTTTCCCCCATCCTCTGTGTAAGTAAGCATTTTCTTTGTTCTTTCTTTTCTATTTTTCGTGCTCTGGGTTTTGTCGCTGCGTGCAGGCTTTTTCTGGTTGTGGCGAGCAGGGTCTACTCTCCAGTTGCGGTGCATGCGCTTCTCACTGAGGTGGCTTCTCCTGTTGCACAGGAATGTGGGCTTTAGTAGTTACAGCTCACGGGCTTAGTTGCACCATGATATGTGGGATCTTTCTGGACCAGGGATTGAACCTACATCAGCAGGTGGAGTCCTAACCACTGGACCACCAGGGAGGTTCCAAAATGATTTTTTTTTTTAATGAAAAATCCTCTAGGACCAACCCCCTCCAAAGAAAACAAACAAACAAACAACCCCTCCCTCACATTCAACAACAATAACAAACAAAAACAAGAAAGAAGAATACAACATTTTGGAAGTTAAAAAGCACATGAATGAGCTAAAAAACACATAACTTGCTTAGCAGAGAGAAGATAGCTGTAGTCTAAGTCGGCAGAGGAAAGGCCAAGAAGCATCCAATTTACATGACAGAATCCTGCCAAGGCTTAGGAATAGGCAGACCAAGGTTGAAGGTGGGCCTAAGAACAGGGAATTATATGATAAGCTGTCTGAGAGCCCCCGGAAGCTCCAGCTCTCACTCTGCCTCTGTACTCCTAGGAGACTGCCCCCACTTCTATGCCAGCAGAGGGCAGCAGTTTTATTATTCAAGGAGGTCAAGGTGTGGAGGACTTGAGCATCTGGTTTGTGGCCCTTCTCTCTTCTGGGCCCTGCCGTTGTCCTGGAGTTCTTCAGGGTGCCCATGTACCTCCCATCCAGCACTGTGACCCCATGGTTCCACTGATCTCCACTACTCACTTCAGCCACTTCACCTTGAACTTGTCATCGTTGGGTCCTGCTGTTTCAGACATTGTATTCTGAGCACATCTACGTATCCTTCTGGGTCAGCTGCCTCCACCATGGCTGCTCTTTGACCAGGTCGGAGGCCATCAACTGCTCTGCTTTTCCTTAGACTTTCAGTCTCTTCCTTTCCTTCCCATCCCGCACCCTGAAATTTCTTGGAAATAGAAGTTGCTGGCGTTTGACCTTCCATTTTCATATTATACCTTCCTCTTCACTTCTGGCCTCATGGTCAAGCCTTAGTAATGGAAGGGATCTAAGAGGGAAGGGATGAAAGAAAGAAGAATTGGGGGTGGGGGGCCCAAATCAGAAGGTATCTCGTCTCTGATTTTTGCTTACAAGAACACCCTGTCCTCTGCTGCTTCGTTTCTGGTACAGCGGGTGCTGGGTGGGGGCTGTCGCTCTCTAAAACACTCTGTCGCATGATGCCATTAACCCTGGCCTCCTCCACCTTCTCTAGCCTTGCCCGTTACATCAGTGGCTTCCACACTTTCTCACCGAACTCCATGGTTACACTACGTTCCGGTGTGCACACAAGCATGTATACACACACTTCCCTTACAGGTTTCAGGAAGCAATCCTTATTTGGAAATTCTCTGATATTTTAAAATTTGTTCTGTTTTATTGTATCCATTCAGCTTAATGTTTAAAATACTGGCCAATAAATTGATATTTCAACCATTGGTGGATCCTGGCTCACAATTTGAAAAATACTGCTGCAGATCATCCCTTCCTGCCCCCCTCATATATTCCACTGTTTTTCCTATAAGCTGGATCCTTTCTTTTTCATTTAACAGGCTCAGATCTGTCTGGATTTTTAAAGAACCCTCCTCACCCTTCCCTGTCACATTCCAGAAGGAGTTGTCCATGCACAGGGTTCCATGTCCTCTTAGACCCTGTCCCTCTCGGTCCACCCAATCCTGACTATCTTTCAGCACCAGCCTTGCACTGGAACAGCCAGCCGCATTAGCCCCAAATGACTCTCTGGTCATTTGTTCTGTGGTTGATGTCTGGGCATCTCCTTACTTGTTCTCAGTAGTGCCCAGCTTAGTGGATGCTCCTTGTCCCTGGCTCTGGTGTTCCACCTCCCTCTCAGTGATCACTGAGGCTTCCCTGGTGGCTCAGATAGTAAAGAATCTGCCTGCAATGCAGGAGACTTGGGTTTGATCCCTGGGTTGGGAAGATCCTCTGGAGAAGGGAATGGCAACCCACTCTAATATTCTTGCCTGGACAAGAGAAGTCTGGACAGAGAAGTCTGGTGGGCTATAGCCCATGGGGTCACAAGAGTCAGACATGACTGGGCAACTAACA
>NW_011494852.1:2439217-2464468 GCF_000754665.1 Bison bison bison | reverse complement strand
TTACATGTTTACTCCTTCTGTTTCTGAACACCCCGTGGATCTGTTACCTTCCTCATACTACACCAACTGGTTGCTGGTTTTTTAAAAAATATTTTTTATTTATTTGACTGTGCTGAGTCTCAGTTGTGACCTGTGGTATCTTTACATGTGGTCTGTGGGATGTTTACTTGCAGTATGTGGAGTCTAGTTCCCTGCCCAGGAATTGAACCCAGGCTGCCTGCATTGGGAGCACAGAGTCTTAGCCACTGGACCACCAGGGAAGTCCCTGGTTTTTTAGTTTATGTGACTCTTTGAAATCTGTGCATCCTGAACATTTTCCTCTGTCAGGAGACAAAGCCATAGAAGAGAGAGTCGTCTCCCCCATCCCTCTTTTATTATCTTTGCTCCTTTGATAACATTGAGCTTTCCTCTAACATGTTCCCTCTTCTTTTATTATGTGCTTTGTGCCATTTCCCAAATCTCATTCTAATTTTCCCTGGAGGGCAGCCTTCATTACTGCTGTTGATGAGCACTGAGGAGGGAATGTAGGCGTGCAGTTTCCCTCTTTCTCTGCCATCCTCTTAAAGTGAGCACCGTTAGTGGGTGATCATGCAGCTGCTTAAGGCCACGGGCTGTTTCTTAACAGCATTACTCTTCTCAGGGGACTTCTGTGTTTATTCCTTGCTCTTGCTCTACAGTTTTCTCTCTGATCTGGGAGGGTCCAACACAATAAGGTTCTTGGAAGTCTAGGTAATATTAGGTTGTACATGAAGTAATTTTATTATTTCAAGTAGAGAGAGTCTATTTAAATACAGTAACCAAAAAAATAACAGAAGGCTATAGAAGGGATTCCTTTGTTAATGTTCATTAAAGACATCAATGTTCCCTTGATCTAAAATATATTCTCATATTCTGTTAACCTTCATGAAGCACAAAATGGAAAAGCCCTGGAGATCACCTAGCAGGATTCCTTTCCCAGAGAAGCTGAGCCCCAGGTGACACACTCTAACCCATGCCTCATTCCTGGCCGAGTTTTGACTAAGGCCTGTGTCTTCTAGGGCAAGCTTTTTCTGCCGTGCCTCTCACCTCCCCGTCTATCAATGCCTTTCCCCCGTTCTCACAAATACTTAAGTGTACATGGACCCCCACACCCACATTCTCCTTTAATCATCATTTTGAGGAATGAGGAATTGTCTTGTTTAGTGACATTTTTGGTAACATGATCTTGGCTTTAATGCATATTAATTTTGTTATTGTTATCCCTATAAAACATTTTCAACTGAATTTTAAAAGTTATTTTAGGGGCACCCCTGGTAGTCTAGTGGTTGAGAGTCCACCTGCCAATTCAGGGGACACGGATTCCATTCCCGATCTGGGAAGAACCCACATGCTGCAGGGCAACTAAGCCTGTGAGCCGCAACTACTGAGCCCCCTAGTCACTACTACTGAAGCCCGGGTGGCTCAGACGGTAAAGAATCTGCCTGCAGTGCAGGAGACCTGGGTTCAGTCCCTGTGTTGGGAAGATCCTCTGGAGAAGGGAATGGCAACCCACTCCAGGATTCTTGCCTGAAGATCCCTATGGACAGAGGAGCCTGCCGGGCTGCAGTCCATGGGATCGCAAAGAATCTGACATGACTGAGGAGCTAACACTTTCACTGAAGCCCAAGAGCTCTAGAGCCGGTGCTCCATGACAGGAGAAGCCACCGCAATGAGAAGCCCATGCACTGCAATGAAGAGAAAGCCCGAGTGCAGTGACAAGACCCAGGGCAGTGGAAAATAAATAAATAAATTTTAAAAAGTTATTTCACATCTATGGATCATGTATGTTTTATTTAACATATGCTTAACAAATAGCATACAGATGACCTCTGAGTTTTTTTTTTTTTTTTGGTTGCTATGAAAGAATGAGAGAATTTGGTAATGAAATCCCAAATCCTTTGGGAGCCTCAGTTATGTAACCATAGGATTTCGCAGATCAGAGTGTGCTCTAGGATCTTTTGAAACACATGAAAAGGGTTACCTTTGAATATTAGTATCAGTTTTTTCAGATTATTTTCTTTGATAGTTTTTTAAGAATGAACTTAACTTGGGTATCTTAAATTTCTTTGAAGCTTTAGATAAATGATTTTTAGTATAATATATCTATCTAGTACAGTGCCACCTGTCGCTTTTCCTTTGAAGGGTTGGTATTTTAGACCAGGGTCAGCAAACTTTCTCTTTAATGGACCAGATAGTAAATATTTTAGGCTCTCTGGGCCCTCTGGTCTCTCACATGATCAGTTCTGCTGCTGTAGGGGGCGAGCAGCCACAGACCGTTGTAAATGATTGGCCGTGGCTGTTCATGAAAACTACATTCACAAAAACAGCCTGAGTTTGCCAACCTCTGATCGAACATAACGTTGAGCTTCTTTCCAAGTGCAAGTGGCAGTCTCTGCCAGCAATTCCATCTCCCTCCCCAGAAGGAGTCACCAAGGAACTGAAAGAATAACAAAAGCAGCAGTTGTGTTCCGACTTCTGTGCATTTTCCAAACTTGGTCTCCCTGACTGAGATGCTGTCTTTTCCATCTGCCTAAATGTTACCTAGGAGGCCTTTCCAGTCAACTCCTAGTGCTCTCTCCCTGCTCTGAACTCTTTTGGCATGCTGTTTGCCTGTCTCACTGGCAAGTCTTGTGGTATTTGTGTGTTCATGGATTTAGGGCTCCTTCCAAGTTCCCAGAGCACAGGGTGTCTGGCATGATGTTCTGTGTGCAGTGAGGGCTGAGGAGTGGCTGTCAGCACCCAGTACAAGTTCAGCTGCTCTACCCGGCTGGGAGGGACCATCCTTTGAGGGATCAGTAGGATAGACATGTGTTCAGAGTAGAAAGAACCACAGTTATTGTTTTATGGCTCTAATTTCTCAGAAAGGAGACAGAGTTCATTGTGGAAATGGGGATGCTAGAAACCATAAAAAGTTTAGGGAGGAACCAAGAGAAGCCCAGAGCACTTTGACAGCTCTGTCTTTCAGCCCTCAGAGAAGAAATGCCCAAAAGACACTTTACATGTTGGAAATAAAACCATCACTTCCTAGCTGAGGGACCATAGTGAATTAACTTGCTCGATTTCTCACCTGTACAATGGAGATGACAATAGTACCAACCTTAGAGGGTTTATGGGGGCATTAAATGAGTTGAATCTGTAAAGGACATAGGGTGCTGCCCATCACCTGGTAAATGTTGGCTCTAGTTGTCATTTGACAAGTGGAAGCTGGTGGGAGTCTGACTCACCCCCAGCCCAGAGATCATGATTTAGTGCAATGATGAAGCAAGCTGAGGACCCCAGACTGTAAAAAGAAGCCTGTCATCTAGGCTGAGATGAGCACCATAAATATGCAGTTACCAAAAGATATCCATACGTCAGATATTTATTAAACTTAACACCATTTCGGATTTTTAAAAAATATTTATTTGTGTTTTTAATTTGACTGCTTCTGCTCTTCACTGTGGCATGCTGAATCTCCGATCTTTGTTGCAGGATTCAGGTTCTTTTGAAAAGCTATGGCATGCAGAATCTTTAGTTGCTGCATGTGGGATCTAGTTCTCTGATCAGGGATTGAACCCAGGCCCCTTGCAATGGATTCTTAGCCACCAGGCCACCAGGGAAGTTCCTCCATTTCAGTTTCACTAAAATTGATTGAGCCATTCTGTTTGATATATCCTGGTGGGTGCAGAGGTGCTCAGACATAGCTGCTGACCTGAAGGACTTAAGAGTCAGGGAGACTCATAATTTCATCATGTTACATAAGTGACAAGATAGATAGTATTGAAAGGAGAACATTATCCTGCTTGAACAGGATATTAAAGGGTGAAAGGATATTAAAAGCTTACGTTAAGCTACAGAAATTTAGTAATGACATTGTTGATTCAAGGATACTGAAAAAAGCAGCTCCTGAATGGTTCTTGGGGGAGGCTGGCTGTGTGTCTGGGGAGTCTGCTGGTGTTTTATATATGATGTGAGAAACTTGGGAGGTCCCTGGGTTCTGGTGAGGCTAACGCCATCTAACAAGAAGACTTGCTCTTCATTTGCTTGGCATGGTCGGGGGGCTGGGGGAAGAACCTGGACTGTGTCAGCCTGCAGCAGAGCTTCCTAAGTTCTCTGAAGGTAGAGAGGACTCTAACAAAAATGCAGATTCCATATGATCTGGGAGAAGTGAATCTCCCATCAGAGCAGGAACAGGTCTGCTGTCTGTGAAGATATTAACTAACGAAGTCTACTTTTGCACTTTTAAAATGTTTATTTATTTGGCTGTACCAGGTCTTAGTTGCAGCACTGGGGATCTTTGATCTTCGTTGCTCACTTGTGGGATCTTTAGTTGCCACATGAGAGCTCTTAGTTTAGGCATGTGGGAACTAGTTCCTTAACCAGGGATGTCCCCTGCATTGGGAGTGCAGAGTCTTAGCCCCCGGACCACCAGGGAAGTTCCTCTTTCACATTTTATATAGCACTTTATGTGTCCTTTTGGAGAAGGAAATGGCAACCCACTCCAGTATTCTTGCCTGGAGAATCCCAGGGATGGGGGAGCCTGGTGGGGTGCTGTCTATGGGGTCGCATAGAGTCGGACACGACTGAAGTGACTTAGCAGCAGCAGCAGCAGCATGTGTCCTTTATTGTGCATGAAATGAATAAAAACCCGATGTTGGCAGACTCTGTAGATATGCAGAAAGTGACTAATCACGTTGTTATGAAAGTTAGAACATCTCATTAAATTTTTCACTGTCACCGTGGCAAGAGCTCCACTGGGTCCTATATTGGACACTGCCTGTGCGTGTACCTCTTACAATCATCACTGTGGCCGCAGTGGCAATCAGTTCTGCACACACAGGTGAAACCAGTCAGCACTTCCTGGTGGCTCTTGATTACTGCCCTGAGGCTTCTGATGCTGTGATGTGGGCTGCTCCTGGGTACCCATTCAGCACTCACACTTGTGCAACCATTTGAGCAACCTGGAAGTGCAGGGGAGATATTACCCCCAGGGAAACCTTTAATCCTTGGGGCACAGGTGCCATCACTTTTCTTCCTTGAGTGGGGAGAGGCTGGGGGTGGTGGTTCCTAGATATTTTATAAAGCTCCTGCGGTGGTCCCATGGGAGGGAGCCACCGTGTCTGACGTGGTAACTAACCAGTGTAAGAGTGCACCCTGAACTGGCTGTTCCTGTTTCACTCCTCCTGTACCAAGTCTGCTGTTCGTGATCACGAATGAACATAGCTCACAGGTTCTGCTTTTGTGGGAACCCAGATCAAGATGGATTGCTTCTGAAATTTTCCTTAGCTTTTGGTGTTTCTTCATCACAGAAGGCTCTTCCTTACTTGTCCAGTGGGAATTTCTCTTCTGTCACAGTTTGATTCTCCTCTACCTCGGGACCTGGTCTCCCTAGGGTGAGTCCTCTCAGTTTGGATTATAGAGGAACTCTGGAGCTGGAGATCGGAGAAGCTTTTCTTTTTGAAGAAAACTCAGCCTTCAGGATACTGATCTTTCTGTTACCTTCAAAAAGCTAGTTTTGTGATGGAAAGCTGATTGGGACCCATCTGTTTTTGGCTATGCCACTGAGTCCTTTCCTGATACATCAAATCTTAGTTGATGCATTATGACCACAAGGGAATAAAAATTATGTCTTTTTAATATTTTAAAAACACTATACTTTTTTTACATAGGCAATGGAATTAAGGCAAAAAGGAATCATAAATGTGAACCTCTTATAGAGGTGCCAAAACAAATATGCATGACAAAATACACATCATTTAAAAAAAATTGGCAAGACAATTTTTGAGTGCCTATTATAATACTTGAGAATTTAATGTTCATCCCAGTTTCTTGTATTGATACCATAAGCATATCATGTAGACCCATTCTGGTATCTGGTGTTCAAGTGGTTCAGATGATCATGTTAAACTTAAAATAATAATGAGAAGTTCTGGGAAGATGGTAACAGTTGTAGGGGGAGAGTTTTCTGATCTCTCTAAATTTACACATAAAAATAGATCCTTGGATGGAATAACCAAAGCCATGGATGACATTGGCAGCAAAACTAGTAACAGGGAATCCCCCATACCCTAAATCCCCAGTGGGTGAAGACAAACTAACAACCACAGACCTTTAGAGAATCAGTCTCTCTGTGGAAGAATGCAGAGAGAACTAATGGGACATTTGATGGGCTTAAGAATAATAGCACCCCCAAAATAGCCACATTCACCAGAACGTGAGTGGGACAACTTAAGAACAGTAGCAGAGATAGGGGATTCTGCACCTTTTGACCTGGGTAGGTCTACAGGAAGGTCTGAAGGACCGGGTTAGACTAGGCTCTATGGATTGTCTCAGCTTGTGCCTTCTTGGGTGTGGTCCCCATACCAGGAAACGACTGCTAGCAATAGAAATTATGTTGAGCAGAGTCGGACGAGAGAGAGAAAGGAAAGAGAAAGTCCAGATAAAAGTGCTGAAGGGGAGCAGAGCCAGGAAATCTCCGAAAGCAGACCTCCATTGAAAAAATGTTATATATCCTTTTACTTGGCTGCACCAGGTCTTAGTTGTGGCACTCGGGACCTTGGGTCTTGGTTGCAGCTTGTGGGATCTTTCTTGTTGCAGCATGTGAACTCTTGGCTGCATCATGTGGGATCAAGTTCCCTGACTAGAGTCCTAGGACCTGCATTGGGAGTCTTAGCTACTGGACCACCAGGGAAATCCCCAAACCTCCATATTTTAACATATGGAGAAAATAACAGGAGCGACTGCTCTGTGAAATTAAAAAAGCTAACCCCTTCTAAAATTATGGGAAAATGAATTTTATATAAAAATAAGCAGGAAATCGAGGCCAAATCCTGCACTGTTATTATTATTTTAAAGAGAAATTAAAAGACAGAATAACATACTTTCAGACAATGAAACCACACATAAAAATATGCCCATAAAACAAATCTAAACTGTAACCTTCTGTTTCAACATAAGGTAAAAGGTACTAAGAAATTATGTAAGACATGAAAGAATAAATCAGAATTAGAAAGATATAAAAAGGTGTCCAAATTCTTTTAAAAATAAAAGTGAAAAACATTTTATTTAATTTATTTAAAAGCTTTGTTTCTTTTAACTATTTAAAAAATAGTTTTTTACTATATAAAAAATATATTAAAAAACAATTCTTGTTTTTTTAAATATTTATTTATTTTGCTATACTGGGTCATCATTGCTTTGTGAGTGCTTTTTTCTCTAGTTGTGGCAAGCAGGGGCTACTCTTTATTGTGGTTTGTGGGCTTCTCATTGTGGTGGTTTCTCTTGTTTCAGAGCACAGGCTCTAGGCATAGCATGCAGGCTTAGCTGATCCATGGGATGTGGAATCTTCCCTGTGTTGCCTGCATTGGCAGGCAGATTGTTATCCACTGAGCCACCAGGGAAGTCCAAGAAAATTATTTTAGGAATGAAGACAAGTTAGAAGGAATATAAGCACAAATAAAACAATAGATAATGTCTTAAAATGGTTAAAAGGATGAAAATGTTATACATAAAAATAAATGAGGAAAGAGATAAAAGTATTTTAGAGAAAGTGACAAATATTGAAGATAGGCAAGGATAGTCCAACATATAAGTAATAAGATACCCTAAAGAAGAGGACTAAGCAAGGGAAGAGAATAAATGCTAAAATCTATAATTTCAGAAAAGTTTTCTAAAATTAAAAAATATTTGAAATTGCATATTGAAAGAATTCACCACGTACCTAGAATATTGATTCAGAGTGAATATCAATCCAGAATGACCAATACCAAGACTTGTTCTGCTAAAATAACTAGACTTAAAATTCCTTTGACTCTCTAAGTGAGAAGAGCAAGTGACTTAGAGAAGGGAAAGTCAATGAAATATTGACTTTTTTTTTACAGCAACATTTTATGCCAGAAAAAAAGGAGTAATATTTAGGTATTCAGAGAAAGAAAATGGGAGCCAAATATCTTATATCCAAGAAAATTGACTTTCAACTAAAAAAGATTACTGTTATCAATTTATAGGAACTCGGAAAATAATGTTTCCATGTACCCTTCTTGAGGAGTCTACTAGAGAAAGAGCTTCAAACTATCCAAATGACTAGAAAGACACCAGTCTAAGGACTTCTGGTAAATATAAAAAATTGAGGGCAAAAGGGAGAGACTGTGGTATGTAATGGCTGTATGCTCTGATACTGTCAATATAACTGTAATAGGGGATAAAGGAGAGAGCATATATAAATTTTTAAAAACTGTTCTCAGTAATTAGATTGGTGGTGATAGTATTAGTATTGTAATGTGAGACCATTGTGTGTATAATGTGGGAGGAAGTAAATGAATAGTTTTGAGATATTCTATCATCTCTTGTGTTTTAGAGAACTAGGGTTCCTGGTGTGGAAGAAGGGAGACATAGATGTAATAAAGAGAGACTGTATGAAACAGTAGTGGTCTTGAGTTTAAATGAGGAGTTACCAGTATGAACTCAAGAGCTATTTTATTTTAAAAAACATTATATGTGTGTGTGTGTGAATGTGTATTTCTAGTTCTGACTAATGAGAAGGCCTATGAGTGAGCATTCTCAGTGCCCAGACTATATAGCCTTATAATGTCATTTCCCATTAAAAGAAATCAGGGTATGGGCTTCCCTGGTGGCTCTGTGGTAAAGAATCTGCCTGCCAATGCAGAAGATATGGATTTGATCCCTGGTCGGGGAAGATTCCATATGCTGCAGAGCAACCAAGTCCATGTACCACAATTAATGAGCCTGTGCTCTAGAGTCCAGGAACTGCAACTACTGAGCCCGTGTGCTGTGACTGCTAAAGCCCATGCACCATAGGAGCTGTGCTCTGCAACAAGAGAAGTCACAACAGTGAGAAGCCACAGCAATAAGAAGCCTGCACACTGCAATAAAGAGTAGCCCCTGATTGCTGCGATTAGAGAAAAAAAAAAAATATATATATATGTATATATAAACCAGGGCTTTTGGAGAAATGACTGATTCCAGATCTGAGACCAAAAATGTGCAAGATGAACTAGAACATCTTAACAAATAGTGAGGAAGCTATTAGAAACTATAAGATCACGTCAGAAGGACTCAGGAGATGATTTGAAAATAATTTTATTATAAATTTGAGACCATTTGACCTACAATAAGAGAAGTATTTGTAATGAATCGAAACTTATCAAAATATGTTTAAATTCATGAATGTGTAATGATTTTTAAAATAAAAGCCTGGTTGGTCACCTTCAGATGATAGGAATCCAATTTATTATCTTGAAATTGATAAACGAAGGGAAAGATTCAAGTCTTTATTTTGACTTTTCTAAATGACCTGAGCCAATGGTAAGAGGGGATGCATCTATTTATAAAAACATTCCAACAAATAAATAAGAAACATCAGAATTAGAATATCATCACTTTAATGGACTCGAGCATGGTGCATTGACAGCTGCTCACATCATAAGAAGAAAGATTCTCAGACTTTATGTGCCTTCTATTGAGAAAACTGAGCACCACTTGTCTTATTACCAGGGAGGTTGAATCTGACTCTCATCCAGCCTCTAGATCCAGCTGCCCATTTGCAAGAACTATAGAGGAATATGTTGAATTACACCAACAGTATCAATCAGCAAAACTAACTCTATGGGTCAAATGCACAAGATTTTCAACAGACAAATTATAAATGAAAAAGGGTTGGAAAGGGACCTGTAAAACTAAGAGAGACCCAAGACATATTACTTTTTTCCAAAGGGCAAGACAAGGTACACACTAGGCGTGCACACTTGGTGATACAATCAGACACACAGTGACTCCCCTGGTGGTTTAGTGGTTAAGAATCTGCCTTGCAGTGCAGAGGATGTGAGTGTGATCGCTCATCAGAGAACTAAGATCCCATATACCTTGGAGCAACTAAGCCCACGTGCTGCAACTGCTGAAGCCCACATGCTCCTGAGGCTTCGAGCCACAACTACAGACTCTGTGCGCCACAATAAAGAAGATCCCGCATGATGCAATGAAGATCCAGTGTGCTGCAACGAAGAGCCGACACAGCCAAATAAATAAATATATATTAAACAAAGAGAGAAAGAGCCAGGCATACACATATACATATACACATATAAGCAAAACAGGATATTTGTTCCTTTTGGGGAGCAGGAGGGCCTTGGGAATGAGTTTATGACGGAGTTTATTGAGAATGAGTTTATGGAGAGATTTCTGGGATTGTTGGTAGATTTGTATTTCTTGACTTTGGTGAGGGTTACAAGGTTTTTTTTTTTTTAAATGATAATGTTTATTTTATTTAATAAGGTTAAAAAAGAGAAAAAACATGATGAGTTGTCTAAAATATACCCATACTTTAGAAAATTTACATAGTGATTTTTGTTTTAATAAGCCCCTCATCTTAGGGATTTTCTTAGATCTAACCAGACTCGCAACCTACTCCAGTATTCTTGCCTGGATAATTCCATGGACAGAGGAGCCTGGTGGGCTACAGTCCATAGGATTGCAAAGAGTTTGTCTCGATTGAAGCGACTTAGCAAGCAGACATATAGACCCACAAGACCCAAATCAACCCCACTCAGTACTATTAACTCACTTCAGGTAGCTTAGTCTCTTTGTCTGCCTCCCCCGACCCAGTGACAGCCTGGGACCAAGTTGACATTACACTTTGACCAGGTTTCCAGAGGGGTCAGAGGCAGAATGTTAACCGAAGGTCAAATTTGCCCATAAGAAGGTGAAAGATTTGTCCATAAAGAAGGTGAAAGATTTTTTTTTTTTAATGCTAGTTTGCTTTTTAAACCCATTACTTACACCTTCTGAGAATCAAAGCACTGTCATCGTTGCATTTTTTTCCACAGCATGCCTTTCAAGGCACTCATGTACAGATGAAGGCAGGCATAAATTAGGTGAGTATCAAGGCCTCCTTCAGCTCTGATATTTGGTATTTGAGGTAGAAGTATGTTAACTTCCTTATTCTTCATATGGAGATGATAGAAAATAAGAGGTTTAATGGAATTTTCCAGGTCACACAGGGAGCTGAATGCTCTGTTAGGTCACCTGACAAAATTTACTGTCAGTGTAATTTTTCTGTTTGTTTCATTTTTAATGCCATAGATTTTATTTACAATTTTCCATTCCACCGCCTTCCTCCCTGGCAAGGACCGGAGAAGTACATCGTTTCTGAATCTTAGTAATTAAAGGTATATTCAGAATGGTTTGTTCTCTGATTTAAATCCCTGAAAAACCAGAAGAGGTTTTGACAGAACTAGGACATGGGAAGCAAAAAGTCAATTAAATCTGATTTTTTTTTCAAGAGCCACATAAATGTTATAAAAGTGCCACATATTTGAGCCATTTTAGCAGTTTTCCATCTGCTTTTGTTATCTCAAAAAGAAGGAAGTTTTCCTGGCATTTCTCTGAATTGTCTTAAGTGACTTTTAGATCATCACAGTGAGTGGGGTGGTCCTAATTCTCAGTGCTCCAATTTGACTCTAAAGTTTAGAGCAGACTGCCTTAATTCATTTGGTTAGTTTTGCCCCCTTTTGGCTTGAAAAAGAAAAGGCTGTGAATTCTTTCACTTGGCAGAGAAAGTAGCATTGTGGGTTGTCCTTCCAATACATTTTCCACAGGCACCAATCTCTTCTTGGGTATAAACAGGCTGTTGTTGAACAGACAGACATTCAGGAGATTCTATAAATTGAATCTTCCATCTTCTGCTAATATGGCTTTTGGCAATAAAGCCATTATCATGAAGTGCCATAAAAGGCATCTTTTTTTTTTTTTTTTCATCTGTTGCCTACTCAGCATGGGGTTTATTGCTATTTAGAAGTCTGACTGCTAAATGCTAAACTAGGCAGGTCACCCTGCAGTAGATGGATAGATGAGTCTCAGATATGCCACCTGCTGTCCTTTGGGACAACAGGCACATTTTTTTGGTGGCAAGACCTAAAATGGCAACAGAGGCATGCTCCCTTGATTTTTGATTGCCAATTGGACATTGGCTAACTGGCACTAAAAGAGATCAGTAGGTGTGTATTCTATGAACTAAGCCAACTCAGATACTTAATGATTACTGATTTGGAGTCTGGTGCTATGAAAGATTTTAGAGCTAGATAAAATAGAATTTCTCCTCTTAAGAAGTTTATATCCAAATTTTGGAAATAATACTGAACAATAAGAAGCAAATGTCAAAGTCTATTAGTTCTTTAAATACTTGGCTTTATACTAGGGCCCTTGGTAAATGCTCCATAGGTTTATTATTATTGCTATTATTGTTGTTGTTAGGAGCATAGAGGTAGGATTTTAGAGTGAGTAGAGGATGGGCTGCAATATGAATGTCCAAAAGTAGGAGGCTTTTGGAGAATGGATGAGATTTGTATACATGGAAGGCATTTGAAGGTAGCATAGTGTAAATTAAATCAGTTCTCAGTTTAGGATCTGACATTCTTTTGCCTGTTAAGTCTCTTCCACCTGCTTTCCACCTCCCAAAAGTTTATTGTTTGTTCTATTATGATTTATTTTCTTGGGATTATGTCTCCTTTTCTTGAGAAAATAACTTTATTATAATTTTACTGAGGTTTTCAGAGTAAAGGATGCATATGTTCAAATTATCATTTTAACATACTCTTGAAGAGAAATAACTTTATTTTTGACAAAGATACATACTCATTATTTTAACAAATCAAGCAATACAGAAAAGTACAAAGAAACAAGTAAAAGTCAATGAATACTCTACCATGCAGAAATTATTTTAATAATTTTATTAAAGTGCATTCCATTTCACAATATATGCATATATACACAAATACAAGAGTAGAAGGGTCATTTGTTTTTGTGGTTGAGTTATAAAAGTTCTTTATATATTCTAGACATGAATCCCTTATCATATATATAATTTACAGATATTTTTCCCATTCTTGGTTTATCTTTTTACTTTCCTAGTGGTGTCCTTTGCAGATATGTTATTAATTTTGATAAAGCCCAGTTTATTTATTTTTTCCTTTTGTTGTTTGTGCTTTTGATGCATGTCCAAGAAACCATGGCTTAGGGTCATGAAAATTTACACCTGTATTTTCTTCTAAGAATCTCATGGTTTTAGCTCTTATATATAGGTCTTTGACCCATTTTGAGTCAAGTTTTTTGCTATGATGTGAGGTAGGGGTTTCACTTCATTCTTTTGCATGTGACTGTTCAGTTGTCCCTAGACCAATTTGTTGAGTCTATGCCTCTCCTATTGGACTGTCTTGGCACCCTTTGAAAATAAATTCACTTTAAATGTGAGGATTTTGATCAATAACCCATCGTCTTGTTTACCATTCCTTTGTCGTTAACCTTTGAGGTCATAAAATGTAAATCCTCCAACTTTGTTTTTCTTTTCAAGATTGTTTTAGCTATTTTGGGTCCCTTGCATTTCTGCATAAATTTTAGGATTAGCTTATAAATTTCTACAAAGAATCCAGCAAGAATTTTGATGAGGATAGCGTTGAATCTGTAGACCAGTTCAGGAAGTGTTGCTATCTTAATATAGTAAATATTAGGTTTTTCCTGTGGTCATGTATGGATGTGAGAGTTGGACTCTGAAGAAGGCTGAGCGCCAAAGAATTGATGCTTTTGAACTGTGGTGCTGGAGAAGACTTTTGAGAGTCCCTTGGACTGCAAGGAGATCCAATTCTGAAGGAGATCAGCCCTGGGATTTCTTTGGAAGGAATGATGCTAAAGCTGAAACTCCAGTACTTTGGCCACCTCATGCGAAGAGTTGACTCATTAGAAAAGACTCTGATGCTGGCAGGGATTGGGGGCAGGAGGAGAAGGGGACGACAGAGGATGAGATGGCTGGATGGCATCACTGACTCGATGGACGTGAGTCTGAGTGAACTCCGGGAGTTGGTGATGGACAGGGAGGCCTGGCATGCTGCAATTCATGGGGTCACAAAGAGTCGGACACGACTGAGTGACTGAACTGAACTGAACTGAAACTTATTAACATTTATATATAAAACCTAAATATTAAGTCTTCCAATCCAAAAACATGGGATGGCTTTCCATTTATTTTGATATTTTTATATTTCTTTCAACAATGATTTGTAGTTTTCAGAGTATAGTTTTGTACTTTTTTGTTAAATTTCTTAAGTATTTTCTTCTTTTTTGATGGTATTGTGAATAGAATATTTTTTAAAGATTTCATTTTTTGATTGTTTGTTGCTAGAGTATAAAAGTACAATTGAATTTGTATATTGATCTTGTATTCATAACCTTACTGAACTCGTTTATTACTTCTAATAGTTTTATGGTAGATTACTTGGGATTTTCCATATAAAATCATGTCATCTACAAATAAGACTTATTTCTTCCTTTCCAATCTGAATGCTTTGTATTTCAGTTTCTTTTCTAATGTCCTTGGCTAGAAATTCTTGTATAATGTTGACTAGAAATGGTGAGAATGGACATCCTTCCCAGTGTTGGGGGAAATCTTTCACAATTAAGCATGATGGTTGCTTAAAAAGTGTTTTTTTGTGGATGCCTTTTTATCAAACATAGGAGGTTCCCTTGTGTTCCAAATTTGTGGAGAGATTTTTTTCAATAAATAGATGTTTAATTTTGTCAAATGCTTTTTTATATCAATTAAAAATTTTAATTGAAAATTTTATTTATATGGTCATTATGTAGTTTTTCTTTTTTAGGTGGTTAAAATGGTGGATTACATTGATTGATTTTCAAATGTTGAACCAGACTTGCATGCCCAGGATAAACCCACTTGATTTTGGTGTTATTATTCTTTTAATATATTTTATATATCTTATTTATAATGTATTTCATTGTAATAATTCATTGCTAATATTTTATTAAAGATTTTTGTGTCTGTATCCATGAAGGGTACTGGTTTGTAACTTTCACTTTTTATATTGTCTTTGTTAGATTTTGGTATCTGGGTGATGCTGGTTCTCATGAGTTGAAAAATGTTCCTTCTTCTATGTATTGGGAAAGATTATGAAGAATTAGCATAATTTCTTCTTTGAATCTTTGGTAAAATTCACCAGTGAAACCATCTGAGTTTCCTTTTCCTAGGAAAAAAATTAAATTAGGCATTCAATTTCTTTAATACTTATAAGACTATTCAGAATTTCTACTTAACCTAGAGTCAACTTAGATAATTTGTGTTTCTCAAAAATTGGCAGATTTTATCTATTGAATTTCTGCATGTAGAGTTGTTCACAGTACTGCTATGTTATCATTTTAATGGTTGTAGGATCTGTAGTGATATCCCCTGTTTCATTCCTAATATTGGTAATTTATATCTTTTTTTATTTCTTGGTATATTTTGCTAGAGATTTATCAATTTTATTGATTGTTTCAAAGAGCAGCTTTGATTTCATTGATTTTGTCTACTATTCTTCTCTTTTCAATTTCATTGATTTCTACCCTAACTTTATTATTTCCTTTCTGCTGTTTGATTTGCTTTTTTCTTTGCTCTTCTAATTTCTTTCTTTTTTTTTTTTTAATGATTCATTTTATTTTTGGTTGCAGAGGGTCTTTGTTGCTTTGTGAGGGCTTTCTCTGGTTGTGGCAAGCGGGGCTTCACTTCATTGCAATGTGAAGGCTGCTCATTGCAGCGGCGTCTCTTGTTTCAGAGCACAGGCTCTAGATGCTTGGGCTTCAGTAGTTGTGGCACATGGGCTTAGTTGCTCCATGGCACATGAGATCTTCTTGGATGACAGATTGAACTCATGCCCACTGCATTGGCAGGCAGATTATTACCCACTGCACTAGAAGAGGGAAGTCCCTCTTCTGATTTCTTGAAGGTAAGATTAGATTATTGATTTAAGAACTTTTCTAATATAAGCATTTAATGCCATGTTTTCCTCTAAGCACTGCTTTATCTGCACTTCACAAATTTTGAAATGTTTACTTTCACTTACTTCCAGTTCAAAATATTTTCTAATTTTCCTTATGATTTTCCCCTTGATTCATGGACTACTGGGAGAAGGCAATGGCACCCCACTCCAGTACTCTTGCATGGAAAATCCCATGGACCGGGGAGCCTGGTAGGCTACAGTCCATGGAGTCGCAAAGAGTTGGACACAACTGAGCAACTTCACTTGCATTTTTCACTTTCATGCATTGGAGAAGGAAATGGCAACCCACTCCAGTGTTCGTGCCTGGAGAATCCCAGGGACAGCGGAGCCTGGTGGGCTGCCATCTATGGGGTCGCACAGAGTTGGACATGACTAAAGCAACTTAGCAGCAGCAGCAGCATGGATTACTTGAGAATCATATTGTTTAATTTCTAAGGTTTAAGGAGGAGATTTTCCTGTTATTTTTTCATTACTGATTTCTAATTTATTCAATTATAGTCAGAGAATTTGGTTTGTATCATTTTATTCTTTTAAATATGTTAAGATGTATTTTATCACCCAGGATATGGCCTAACTTGGTGAATGTTCCCTGTACACTTGAAAAAAATGTGTGTTCTGCTACTCTTAAATGAAGTATTCTATAAATGCATATTGAGGTCAATCAGTTAATGGTATTGATTAGTTCTCATATAACCTTGCAATTTCTGTTTGCAAGTTCTATCAGTTACTAGAAATGTTGACATTTCTAATGATAATTGAATATTTGTTTACTTTTCCTTTCAGTTTTCTGTTTTTGCTTCATGTATTTAGAGGTTCTGTTGTTAGCTGCATACCTATTTAGGATTATTATGCTTTAAATTGATCCTTTAATCATTATGTAATGTCTGTTTTTATTTAAGGTAATTTTTTGGTCTAAAATATACTTTGTCTAATATAATTATTGCCATTCTAGGCTTCATTTGATTATTGCCATTATGGTATATATTTTTCCATCCTTATACTTCTAATCTACTAATATTATTATATTTAAAGTGAATTGCTTATAAACATTTAGTTTCATCATGTTTATTAATTCTAAATATTTATCTTTTAATTGGTTTATTTAGATGTTTACATTTAATGTACTCATTGATATATTTTAATAGGCCTATCATTTTGTTGTGTTCTATTTATATTTTTATTTCCTATTTACCCTTTCTTGCCTTCTGAGTTATTTTTTAAATTTTTATTTATTTTTTTATTTTTGTTATTAGATCTATTACTAGATCTATTATTAGATCTGTTTATTTATTTTTATTATTAGGTCTATTACTGGATCTTTGTTGCTGTGAGTGGGCTTTCTCTAGTTGCAGTGTGTGGGCTTCTCAATGCAGTGGTTTCTCTTGTTATAGAGCTCTGACTCTAGGGTGCTTGGGCTTTAGTAGTTATAGCCCATGGGCTCAGTAGTTGCAACTCATGGGCTCTAGAGCATGGACTGTGGGATTGTGGTTCACAGGCTTAGTTGCCCAGTGGCACGTGGAACCTTCCCAGAGCAGGGATCAAAGCCATGTCCCCTGCATTGGCAGATGGATTCTTAACCACTGGACCACCAGGGAAGTCCTCTTTTGGGTTATTTAAACATTAAAAAAAAGCTTACATTGACAATTGTAAGAAATAATGGCAATCCTTTGTTCAGTTTGCTTAGTTTCCTCTAATTATAAACTTTGCCAAACTATAATATTAAATCAGTATATTGACATTAATACAGTCTTATTCAGATTTCCTCAGTTTTACTTGTATCCATTTGTGTGTGTATTAAGTTCTATATAATTTAATCACTTCTTTATGTTTTTGTTGGAGAAGGCGATGGCACCCCACTCCAGTACTCTTGCCTGGAAAATCCCATGGACAGGGGAGCCTGGGAGGCTGCAATCCACGGGGTCGCAAAGAGTCAGACACGACTGAGAGACTTCACTTTCACTTTTCACCTTCATGCATTGGAGAAGGAAATGGCAACCCACTGGAGTTTCTCCAGTGTTCTTGCCTGGAGAATCCCAGGGACGGGGGAGCCTGGTGGGCTGCCATCTGTGGGGTCACACAGAGTCAGACACGACTGAAGTGACTTAGCAGCAGCAGCAGCATGTTTTTGTATCCACCACCCCAGTCAATGGTCTCTTACATTATAACCATATTCACCTTACTTCAGCTCCCTATGCCCTAACCCTTGGCAACCGCAATCTTTCCTGTCTTTCTAAAATTTTCTATCTTAAAAGGTTATTTAAATGGAATTGTATAGCATATGGAGAAGGCAATGGCACCCCACTCTAGTTCTCTTGCCTGGAAAATCCCATGGATGGTGAAGCCTGGTAGGCTACAGCCCATGGGGTTGCTAAGAGTCGGACTCGACTTCACTTTCACTTTCACTTTTCACTTTCATGCATTGGAGAAGGAAATGGCAACTACTCCAGTGTTCTTGCCTGGAGAATCCCAGGGACGGGGGAGCCTGGTGGGCTGCCATCTCTGGGGTCGCACAGAGTCGGACACGACTGAAGTGACTTAGCAGCAGCAGTATAGCATGTAACCTTTGGGATTGATATTTTTCACCCAGCATAATTTTCTGGAGATTCATCTATGTTGTTTCATGGTTAATAGTTTGTTCCTTATTATTGCTGGATAATAATTAGTGGTATACTGGTACCACAGGTTGTTTAACAATTCACCTGTTGAAGAACATTCTAGGCCAATCCCAGTTTTTTACTATTACAAATAAATTTGCTATGGATACTTATTTAATGTTTAAATTTTTTAGTATTCAATATTCAATATTAGTTTATCTTTTTTTTGTATAATATCTCTTAGAATGGTTTCATTGCTCTGAGGACTACAAAAGACATAGTTAACTTTTCATTCCACCTAGCATCAGGTAGAATGTAGAAACTTACCATCATGTAGGGCCTATTATCCTTATCCCCTTTATTTTATGGTTTTCTTATTAATTATTTAGTGCAATTTATTTAATATGACTTATTATAGTTGTTCAGTTCAGCTCAGTTCAGTCAATCAGTTGTGTCCAACTCTTTGTGACCCCATGGACTGCAGCACGCCAGGCCTCCCTGTCCATCACCAACTCCCAGAGTTTACCCAAACTCATATCCATTGAGTCAGTGATGAGTCAGAGATCCAACCATCTCATCCTCTGTCATCCCCTTCTCCTCCGGCCTTCAATCTTTCCCAACATCAGGGTCTTTTTAAATGAGTCAGCTCTCCTCATCAGGTGGCCAAAGTATTGGAGTTTCAGCTTCAGTATCAGTCCTTCTAATGAACACTCAGGACTGATTTCCTTTAGCATGGACTGGTTGGATCTCCTTGCAGTCCAAGGGACTCTCAGGAGTCTTCTCCAACATCACAGTTCAAAAGCATCAATTCTTCGGCCCTGAGCTTTCTTTATAGTCCAACTCTCACATCCATACCTGACTACTGGAAAAACCATAGCCTTGACTAGATTACCTTTGTTGACAAAGTAATGTCTCTGCTTTTTAATATGCTGTCTAGGTTGGTCATAACTTTTCTTTCAAAGAGTAAGTGTCTTTTAATTTCATGGCTGCAGTCACCATCTGCAGTGATTTTGGAGCCCAAAAAATTAAAGTCAGCCACTGTTTCTACTGTTTCCCCATCTATTTGCCACGAAGTGATGGGACCGGATGCCATGGTCTTAGTTTTCTGAATGTTGAGCTTTAAGTCAACTTTTTCACTTTCCTCTTTCACTTTCATCAAAAGGCTCTTTAGTTCTTCTTTACTTTCTGCCATAAGGGTGGTGTCATCTGCATATCTGAGGTTATTGATATACTATAGTTGTATTAAACCTTATCTACCCAGTTGGCTTCAGGCTACAAGTTCCAACCAGATCTATGGATTATGGTTCATTTGCAGAGTCTTTGCAGTGCTATTGGATCTATCCCAGGAAGGTACCACTAGCAGTCAGTCTGGGATTTGGGCTGTGGCTTATCCTGTTCCCTTCACAAAGTCTATGGTAGGCAGTTTAGGACTAGGCCCATGCATGCACAGTCCAGGGATTTGTCCACGAGTTGATAAATGGCTTTATGGGGCCACTTTTCCCAGCTTCTGCCTCTTCATACTCTCTCAGATACTTTCATATTTCCTAGATGTCCTCTTTTTACTCCTCTTGGTCGGAAAGCTGAGGCTTTATTTATCCTACTCTTCTGCACACTGGGCTGGGAGTGTGAGGAAATGGAGAACAAAAAGGGAGTAATGTTTCTCCCATTTACTCTGAGCATTAGCAGACCTCTTTCCTGCTCTACAGAACAAGGACTGTATTCTGCCCATTCCAGGTTTCAGCTGTGTTGCATCCAGGCTGGGGGAAAATGTGATTTGGTGACTCTGAATATGTCTCTCCCCCAATCTATCATTTTCATTTGAGTCCTCAAATAGCTGATTCATTCATTTGTCTACAGTTTATAACTGCATTCAGTGGGAGAGACAGGGTGGAGTGTACTTTTTCCTTCTTACTTCATCCATTTTGTCTTTCAAACATTTGTTGACATTTGATACATCCATCTATAGGTGTTTCTTTTCAGTTCTTTTTGTCTTCATGAACTTGTGTTTTTGTTCTTTACCAAAGCTCTTTATAGCTCTGGTAAAGTCTTAAATTAAGAAAAAGAGGAGATGGTCAATCTTCTTTGTTTTATGGATTCTAAAAAAAATGTGTTCTATGCAAACTTTGACTATTTTTCCCTTGCTTTTCTCCATTAGTATTAGTTACTGTTTTAGTTCCATTTCAAGCTCTTACTGTTGTTGTTTTGTTTTCTTTTCTTTTATAACAGGTAACAGAGGCATCTATTAGAAAGTTGGAAGAATTAATTGGAAATCTGCTGTTTTGTTTTTTCTAGCTGGTTAGAATAGAGCCTCCCTCTAATTGTAGAATATGAATATTTATATATGATATATGAAATATATATATATGATAAATAAGACATTCAGATTTCCCCCTTTCTTTGTGTTAACCAGAGAAAAATATTTTAATTTGTTCATTGCTGTTGTTTAGTCACTAAGTCCTGTAAGACTCTGTGACCCCATGAAGTACAGCATGCTAGCCTCCCTGTCCTTCACTATCTCCCTGAGTTTGCCCAGATTCATGTCCATTGAGTTAGTGATGCCATCCAACCATTTCATTCCCTGTCACCCCCCTTCTCCTCTTGCCCTCAATCTTTCCCAGCATCAGAGTCTTTTCCAAAATATGACAGTAAAAACCCTTTACATCTGTATATTGCTCTCATATCTTAACATTAATTCCTTAGTTAGATTTGATAATTACAGGTGGGCATCAACATCTACCATGTTTTTTGAGAAGAATCATTTTTATTTCACTTTCTTTGGGATTTTGCTGCCTCTCTTTATTAATTAAGTACCAAAGTGTCCTCAGAATTGTGAAACTTTTGCTGAGAGAAATATTTATTCTAGTTTAGTTGGTTTTTTATTATATTCAACCTTCCTTGTTCCTTTTATTTTAAGATTGTCATAAGCATATACCTTTAACTTTATGTGATATAGGAGAAACTGGGGTTTGAAACTAGATTTTATCCATAGGTATACTGCTTTTAACTTTCACTTTTTTATTAACGAAGCTAACGTGAAAGCAAAGTGTTTTCTGTTGCCAATTTAACTTCTTTAATTAAAAATGAAAGTTATAAGGTAATAGTGCCATGGGTGAAGTTCTAATGTTATCAGAATGGGGAAAATGGGTTTAAAATTGAAACGGTTGACATGGTGGTGACTATAGCACAGCATCAGGAGTTTTGACACTTTATTTAATGGAAAAAGGATACCAATGCCTTAAACTCTTCTAGTATTAACTTTAAAAAAATTATAAAACTATAAGAGGCATGACTATGAGAAAAGCACTGATGAAAGCCGAGGGTGCCCTGGGAAGGTATGAGTTTGAAAGATTAAAGCATGAATACTCGAGGTTTCAAACTAAAAGAATGTGTATCCTGTGCCTAAATGAGGTCAGGCAAAGCAGAATTCCTCTTCACTTTTACCAACCTCATAAAGTTGACAAGTGTCTGAAACAAACAATCATTCTGGAATGTGCTGAACCTGATTATAGCAAAATCCCTGTGAAAAAAATCATGGTCTACAGTCTTTGTGCCAGTGGGAGTGGCTTGAGGAGTTAGTTAATTTTCTTGACTACAAAATAAGGTATTCAGAAAAGTATTTTTATTTATGGAGAGTCTTAAGATCCCCCTCTCTAATTTCCATTTATATCAGAAAGTATGTTTTCAAACAATTGTTTCCCATTCATGGGGACCTCAGCCTATTGAGATCAGTGTATCTGTCATGCCTGTGCAGTTCACTCAGTAGAATTTCTAATATTTGGTAGAATTATGTTCTCCGCCCCCCCACCCACAGAAAAAACCCAATGTCATACCAGACATATCACTTTACAAAATATTAATAGATTTCCCCCAGTATCAGTATTATACACAGAGGTATTTCAGGCATACAGCATGTTACATCTACAAAGACTTTAACATAAAAATGTCCTTGGCTCAGGACTCACAGTAAAAGTGTAATAGTAAAGCTAAATTAATTTCACGGTAATTTATCATCCCTAAAATTTAAAGTGGGAGAAGGAGAAGGGTCTTTCAGTCAAGTACCTGCCCCGTGTCTTCTGACAAGAACTGAAAGCTGAGATTTAGTGAAAACAAACTAAAAGATGGTAAATCTGGGTAAATTTATAAGGAATTTTATTCCCCATAAGTCCACATGCTTGACAAAGCCAAAACAACAACACTGATACTTTCAGAAGATTCAGTTTTCACATGAGCAACTGTGGCTGATGGAGAGGACCTCTTGAAAGCACCAGGCATGTTGGAATGGCTGTCCAGGGTGAGCAGGAGGGCCACAACCCACTGGCTTTCAGAGCTCAGAAAACTGGGGGTACCCCATTTGCTCCCACATCAGACCTCTGTGCCCAGCCAGCTGTGTGACCAGGAAGAGGCATGGGGCCCCTGTCCTAGCTTCATGAGGCAAAGGGGACCATACATATCAGCAGCCATTGCATGGGTTTTTCCATAAGCATCTCCAACCTTCCCAAAGCTTCCCTCAGCTTCTGCTTTATTATTTCATAGATGGATCCAGGGGAGAAGGCAATGGCAACCCACTCCAGTGTTCTTGCCTGGAGAATCCCAGGGATGGCGGGGCCTGGTGGGCTGCCGTCTATGGGGTTGCACAGAGTCGGACACGACTGAAGCGACTTAGCAGCAGCAGCAGCAGACGGATCCAGGAGGGAATTTTTCCTCTTTACAGCCCCTTCTCGGGATGGCTGTAAAATTATCTCCAACCATTTCACCTGGAAATCTCCAAGAGGACGTGCAGCTCCTGTTGACATCCCGTTGTGTTTTCAGTAGCTTTGCAGATTTGTCTGTGGTGTGTTTTCCAGTCCTGTGCTTTTCTTCATTTTCCCCAAGTGATTCATTAGTATGTTTCCTATTGTAGAGGGTTATCATTAATATACAAATTAATAGTCAAGGAAGTATCCAAATTTAGGGCAATGATTTTTTTATATACATATAGGAAATTGGGTTAGTTGCTTTCTTTCCTAACAAAACCTCATTTTGCTACATTTTTAGTTTTTAAATTTTTTCTTGAAATAGCTTTATTGTCTTCATGTGTTTATAAAGTGAAATACATACTCTCTTGCCGGGAGCCGGCATATTGCATATTGAGTGCATATTGCATATTGAGTGCAGCACTTTACACGGCATCATCTTTCGGGATCTGGAATAGCTCAACTAGAATTCTGTCACTGCTGGGAGCCAGCGTGAGGAGCTCCACCCATGACAAAGGTCACGAGGAAGGAGGCTTGGCATACGCAAAGGCGGGCTCGAGCTTCAGGAGTCCCCCTGGAAATTCTAGAGCACCTACCCCCAAAACCAGAGTCTGCCTACTTTCTGCTTTGTGCTTTCACTTACACCTCTGACTTTATGGGGGGCTGTCCCCCACTACCTCTCTCTGAAAAAAGAGTTAGCTTACAGCTCCAGTTAATAATTCCTGGATGTGACAGTGTTTAACCTACTAACTCCTTTGGAAACCCTCTAGCCTGCCTGAATAGGTTTTTCCGGCCACATGTGATTGTTCAGAGCCTCCCAACTGTGAGAGGCAGGAGATGTTCTAAACTGTCTAAACACAGATTCCTTTGAGTAGTTAAAAGATTGATTAGAAATTGTATTGGTGAAGGGTTTTTCACTTATTGGGCCAATGTTTGCTGCTAAGTCTCCATACTCCTTACCTACTGTGTCCTTGGCAGTGTATTGATTGATATAATGGGTGTATAGAAATGTAAGTAGTAGCTCAATATTTGTAACCTTGGACCCTTGAGTTAATTCTTTTCTTGATTGAGCCCACCTCACCTTTGCCCTATAGGAATGCAGCTTTGTCCAATGCTTTTTTGGAGGCTGGTGCCTGACTTTGGAATAATCACCTTTAGAGAAAGATAAGTTTCTTAAAATGTTAACAGGCCTCCTGGCCAGAAGATGATGTAATTCACCTGAACTTTTGCATATGATAAGTTTGAAAGCCTGGCTTTGATTAGGACCAGGAACTGCTGTCCCTGCATGACTCCACCCCTTCCCCCATTATCCTCTATGCACAACTTAAGGTATAAAAACTACTTTGGAAAATAAAGTGCGGGCCTTGTTCACCAAAACTTGGTCTCCCCATGTCACTCTCTCTCTCAAATTCTGGCTGAGTCTCCATCTGGAGTGCGGAACCCGCCATGCTTGCTAATTATGCCTGGGCTTCTAAGATCTGACTGGGGAGGCCTCAGTGTCTCCTCTCCTTTGGGAGAACGGAAGGATGCCTGCGGCCTACGTAAGTGGTGCAAACTTCTTGTCTTGAAGTTTTATTGGTCTCCCGCATAAACCAAGCTACTCAGCCTCTTTTCTCCACTGAATTTTCCTACTGAGCTATCCTCATTCTATTACTCTTTATATCTTTGATAAATATTTAAATAAATAAGTCGCCTATGCCATCTCTCCTTCGAATACCCTGGATCAGCTGGGGCTGGACCCCGGCACTCTCTGCAAAAGCTTAAGAAAATCCTATAAATACAAAGAGGTTAGCAAAGACTACCTGTAATTCCATTTCCTGGAGATGGCCTCTCTTCCACTTGATTTAAATCCTTCTGGTCCTTCTTCAGTTCAGTTCAGTCGCTCAGTCATGTCTGACTCTTTGCGACCCCATGAACCACAGCAAGCCAGGCCTCCCTGTCCATCACCAACTCCTGGAATCCACCCAAGCCCATGTCCATTGAGTCAGTGATGCCATCCAACCATCTCATCCTGTCATCCCTTTATCCTCTTGCCCTCAATCTTTCCCAGCATCAGGGTCTTTTCAAATGAGTCAGCTCTTCGCATCAGGT
>NW_011494852.1:2408997-2439117 GCF_000754665.1 Bison bison bison | reverse complement strand
AAGTATTGGAGTTTCAGCTTCAACATCAGTCCTTCCAATGAACACCCAGGACTGATTTCCTTTAGGATGGACTGGTTGGATCTCCTTGCAGTCCAAGGGACTCTCAGGAGTCTTCTCCAACATCACAGTTCAAAAGCATCAATTCTTCGGCCCTGAGCTTTCTTTATAGTCCAACTCTCACATCCATACATGACCACTGGAAAAACCATAGCCTTGACTAGATGGACCTTTGTTGACAAAGTAATGTCTCTGCCTTTTAATATGCTATCTAGGTTGGTCATAATTTTCTTTCAAAGGAGTAAGCATCTTTTAATTTCATGGCTGCAATTACCATCTGCAGTGATTTTGGAGCCCAGAAAAATAAAGTCAGCCACTGTTTTCACTGTTTCCCCATCTATTTCCCATGAAGTGATGGGACCAGATGCCATGATCTTAGTTTTCTGAATGTTGAGTTTTAAGCCAACTTTTTCACTCTCCTCTTTCACTTTCATCAAGAGACTCTTTAGTTCTTCTTTACTTTCTGCCATAAGGGTGGTGTCATCTGCATATCTGAGGTTATTGATATTTCTCCTGGCAATCTTGATTCCAGCTTGTGCTTCATCCAGTCCAGCGTTTCTCATGATTTAACTCTGCATAGAAGTTAAATAAGCAGGGTGACAATATACAGCCTTGATGGACTCCTTTTCCTATTTGAAACCAGTCTGTTGTTCCATGTCCAGTTCCAACTGTTGCTTCCTGACCTGCATACAGATTTCTCAAGAGGCAGGTCAGGTGGTCTGGTATTTCCATCTCTTTCAGAATTTTCCACAGTTTATTGTGATCCACACAGTCAAAGGCTTTGGCATAGTCAATAAAGCAGAAATAGATGTTTTTCTGGAACTGTCTTGCTTTTTCCATGATCCAGCGATGTTGGCAATTTGATCTCTGGTTCATCTGCCTTTTCTAAAACCAGCTTGAACATCTGGAAGTTCACAGTTTATGTATTGCTGAAGCCTTGGAGAATTTTGAGCATTACTTTACTAGAGTGTGAGATGAGTGCAATTGTGTGGTAGTTTGAGCATTCTTTGGCATTGCCTTTCTTTGGGATTGGAATGAAAACTGACCTTTTCCAGTCCTGTGGCCACTGCTGAGTTTTCCAAATTTGCTGGCATATTGGGTGCAGCACTTTCACAGCATCATCTGGTCCTTTATAGGGAACTAGAAATATAGTTGTCTATATATGTGTGGTGCATAACTACCCTTTCTCCTTAGAACATTTCCAACTCCCTTGTTCCTCCTGTTTGCTCAGTAACACCCAAACTTGGTCCTACTTTAATTTTATGACCAAAAACCTCAAGGGGACCCTTAGCACAGCTCAGCAATGTGAGTCCACTTCCCCAGTTGGTTCACCCTCCCACTCTCTAAGACCACTGTTTTATGCCACCTTTTATTTCTCCCAATCTTTAACACCCTTTCCTTCCCTCTCATTCAGATGATGACCTTGTTTCTTATTTCAAAGAGAAAAATAGAAGCAATACAGTGAAAGCTGTCTCATTGCCCAGCCATCAGCTCACACCCACCAGCCTTCTGGCCACTGTTACCACTCTGACTCTCCTCTTGCTGTGAGCAACCCCCATATAAGCTCTGCATCCCATCCGTTCTCCTAGTCAGTGGTTTTGCTTCTGACAGGGTTTGACTGTTCCTTCGTTCTTCCACTCATCAGGTTTCCTCTCAACTCCTTCAATCCCAGTAGCACAGAAGCATGCTGTGCTCTCAGCCATCTTAAAAACATGTCCTAACATCTGTATCACCCACAACCACATTTCTCTGCTTGCCTTTATGGTAGAATTTCTCAAGAGTTGGTAGACCATTTTCACTTTATATTGACTACATTTTCTTATTTTTGGTATTCTTGATGCTTTGGTGTTTGGGGTCTTGATCTTTGGGAAACTGCCCCTCCCAGAGCTAGCTAATTCCTGGAATTAGCAAAGGACTGCCCTGCAAGCACCTTTGATATACAAAGTAACCAATTCAGAGGTCCCACCCAACCACCTCCTGTATCAAACTCTCACACACCAAACCAGTATTTCCCCTGCCCTAAGTTACCCCAAGGCCAGACACTGGACAACTAAGGGCCATTCCTTTAGCCCACAGCCTGCTGAAATTATCCAGAAAAGATAATCATAAACTTAAACCTACCTCCTGTGCCTCACCCATTCCTTCCTTTGAAAATCCCAGTGAAGTTTCTGCTCTGGGCCATGCTCCCCTCTCCCCTTTTGCCTCCTGGCTGGCCTGGGTTCTTCCCCATGTCGGGGATCCCACTGGATTTTTTTTTTTCCACTTTCTCTGTCAAGCAGGAAGAGAGTTGCACTGAGTGTGAACGAGGACATTCCTTGAGCTGAACACTGCAAGTGAAAGGGGAAATCTCTCAGTCATGTCTGGCTCTTTGCAACCCCATGGACTATACAGTCTGTGGAATTCTCCAGGCCAGAATACCAGAGTGGGTAGCCTTTCCCTTCTCCAGGGGACCTTCTGAACCCAGGAATCGAACCAGGGTCTCCTGCATTGCAGGTGGATTCTTTACCAGCTGAGCCACAAGGGAAGCCCATTTCTAGAGATCTTCATTCCTGACAGTCATTTCCATGTTTGTGTACCTTACCAGATCTGATTCAAACAAATCCTGGGTACACACTTTAGAATATACTTCTGCCTGGGTTTTCTGTTTAAATGACTCTAATCAGATGTTTGTCCCCAGCATTCCTCTGAAACAGATCTTAGAACACCTGCTTCTTGCCAAACTCAGTGGTTAATTCTTGGTTCTCCTATTACTTGAGCTCCTAGCAGATTTGATAGATTCTTATCATCTCCTTTTTACTTTTCTAAGAATATTTATTAACTTATTTGCCTGCATTGAATCTTGGTTGTGGCATGAGGGGTCTTAGTTGCTGTGCATGTGGGCTTCTCTTTTGTGATGGTAGGCAGGCCCAGTAGTTGAGGCAGTCTGATTTAGTTGCCTCAGAGATGTGGGATCTTAGTTCCCTGTACAGGGATCAAACCTGTGTCACCTGCATTGGAAGGCAGATTCTCAACCACTGGACCACCAGGGAAAGTCCCTCATTGTCTTATCTTTAGCCGTTACCTCTCCCCTGCATTTCTGTCACTTATATACAACTTCCTACTTGATACTGTCTCCTGGCTCTCTGATACAGTAGACTTTGTGTGTCCCAAAACATACTCTTGAGTTACTCCTTATACTTGCCTGATTTTCCCATTTCCGGATATAACACCACCATTCACCTAGTTCCTCACTCCAAAAAAACTAGGAAATATGTGGTTTTTGTTTTCTGCCTTCATTTGTTTCTCCCCACTACCCCTCTCTTTTCCTTTTATTTCTCTTCCTACCAGTTTCATACAACAAAGCAAGGAGGCTTTGGTGATGGCAGGAAGGAGGGAGCAACGAGACAAGCCCCCTGATCTTGTTTGGCAGATCTTGTTGTTACTGGGATTACAGTAGCTCAACGGTAAAGAATCTGCCTGAAATGTAGGAGACGAAGATTCTGTCCTTGAGTCATGAAGATACCCTGGAGGAGGAAATGGCAATCCACTCCAATATTCTTGCCTGGAAAATTCCATGGACAGAGGAGCCTGGCGGCCTATAGTCCGTGGAGTTGCAAAGAGTTGGACATGACTAAGCACATATACCGGAGAAGGCAATGGCACCCCACTCCAGTACTCTTGCCTGGAAAATCCCATGGATGGAGGAGCCTGGTAGGCTGTAGTCTATGGGATCACTAAGAGTCGGACACGACTGAGAGACTTCCCTTTCACTTTTCACTTTCATGCATTGGAGAAGGAAATGGCAACCCACTCCAGTGTTCTTGCCTGGAGAATCCCAGGGATGGGGAGCCTGGTGGGCTTCCAACTACGAGGTTGCACAGAGTCGGACACGACTGAAGCGACTTAGCAGCAGCAGCAAACACGTATACACCTCATTGTAACCGGGAGAATCTGGTGCAGCTTGTCTAAAGAAGGAAAAGCAGGCAGTTTCTACATCAGAAGTTGCATGAACAGCTGTATGCTTGAAGGGGAGGGTCCAAACACTGCAGCCAGGACTGAGACGGGCAGCAGTCATGGAGCAGCCTAGGGCTCCTCTCTTGGGAGAGAGGGTAGTCGTTTAGTTGCTCATTCATGTCTGACTCTTGCAACCTCAGACTGTAGCCTGCCAGGCTCCTCTGTCCATGGGATTCTCCAGGCAAGAATATTGGAGTAGGTTGCCATTTCCTTCAGTGGATCTTCCTGACCGAGGAATCAAACCCAGGTCTCCTGCATTGCAGGCAGATTTTTTTCTGACCGAGCTACAAGGAAAGCTCAGACTGGGAGAGAAGAGGTTCCCCATTAGTCCAGCAACAGGAGGCTCTTTCTGCAAATGGTAATGATGTCTCTCCCCTCCCACCACAACTCCTCATTGGTGTCAGTGTCCAAATTCAGGTCCCTCTGATGGTCTCTGCCACTGTTCTCTGTTTAAGTGGGTGTATTTTAGCTTTAGCATGTCATTCTTTTCCTTTTTAAAAATATCTCTCTATTTATTTGGCTGTACCTGGTCTTAGTTGTTGCATGTGGGATCTAGTTTCCTGACCAGGGATCAAACCTAGGCCCCCTGCATGGGATTGTGGAGTCTTACCCACTGGACCACCAGGGAGGACCTTAGCATGTCATTCTTTATTCTGTCTTTTTCAACTGTTTTGCCAATAAATATTGGATTAGGACCAGGCATATTTTTTTTCTTTTGGAATTTCAAATCAAATATTTAAAATTTTTATTTGCTTCTTCACTTTAAGCCCCAAGTATGTCAGCACATGCTAACCAGCATGGAAGGAGGGAATCTTGCCTTATGTTGCTGGCATTTTTCTGTGATAGATGTGCAAAGATCTGTTAGCAATTAAGGATTGATTTCATTGTCCAAGAGATTTGGGGACTGAAAGCTTGGCATCACAGGCTATTTCGGGATCCAGGAAGTAGGACATGTGCATTTCACATAACTTCTTTGTCTCTTGTGTCGTAGCTACTTCTCCATCAGATGAGTTGGGCTTTCTGGAAAGAAAAGATTTGGGGGCATAATTGTATACAGGGTCTAATTAATGTGGAAGGACTTGGTGTACAGCAATTTGAATACCTAAAAAAGAATGGAAACTTATTTTGAAACTTAAGAGTGAGCAATATTATAAGTAAAGTGGGTTGATTTTTTTAAACCTACAGTAGATTTTATTTAAAACTGAATATTTAACAGCTAATTGGGTAAGCCTAAAGGCTTGAAATTACACGTCTATGAATTTAGGCCTTGCGTTTTTGACACCTTGGATCCTCTTCTCCCTCCTTTGCTATTTTTAACTTACTGCAACAGATGAGGGGCTCTTAAACCATCTGTTAACCTTTCTTTCTCCTTTTTTTAACCATGTAGAGTCGCTCAAGGCAAGAAGACCCAGAGACAGCAAGACTGAAACAAAAAGCAAAGGAGGTAGGCATGGCTCGAGATCATTGGGTTTGACATTTCAAGGCTTTTGCCTATTAATTTTTTATGCCTTGCTACTTGTATATCGTTAATAAAAATCTGACGAAAAACTTTTTAGGATGTATTTGTTGCTTTGGCTTTGATCTTAATGTTTGCAAACTAATACATTAATACATGTGAAGCCTTAAGGAGTTTTTCTAAGAGAATATTTCCATACATTATGTTTTCATTTCCATTTTAGGTAGCTGAGCCTCTGTGGGGTTGTTGATGGTGGTGGCATTAGATTTTGGTTGGGAAATGTATTTCTTTGCCTGCCATTAAATGTGACTTTCGAAGCATGAGAAACCTTGTCATCAATATTTTACCTAAATTCACTTCAGTAAGGTCCTGAACTTCTAAGAAGTGTTGCCATTTCAAATTCTTCATTTTGGAAAGATGTGTGAAACTCCATTCGGTTATTTGTAATAGTAAAACTCATCCCAAATCATCTAATCACAGGGCTTGCTGTCTGGTTATTAAAATTTCACTTAGGTTAGGCTACAGAGATCAGCTCAACTGAATGTCATTATCTTTGCTCCCTTTAAGGTGCCTGCTTCCTAGAAGTGGCAGCTGTGCCTGACTAATTGAGTTGCAGTAAACCCAGTTGTCCAGAAACGTAAGTCACGCCAACTAAAACATGTCATCTTGTTCCTTAACGTATGTACAGGTCCCCCAATGCAAAATATAGTCATGACATGACAAAGTGTCCACTGAAAACGTTGAAAGAGTATTTGAGATTCAAGGATCCAGTGAATAACTAGATCACATTTGAAATTTTATTTTATGAAAATAAGTAGATAGGAAACTTGAATGATTACTCATTGGAAAATGATTGCTTACCCCATTTTGAATGCCTTGCAGTGACACATGGGGGAATAGGCTGTTGAAATGGCCCTTTAAGTTGTGTTTTACTCAAAAGTGACTGTGAAATTCTTTGAATATTTATGATTTATGCTGAGTATCATACAACCTTCAATAGCTTTCAGATTTTTATCCTTGTAAGTAATGTTTGAAATGTCTATCATATTCTGATTTCTGAGTGGTTAATTATTCAGGTAAATGTTAAGTACCTTTCTCTAAGAGGAGAGGGAATGGGAAAAAGCACACTGCACAGGAAAGCAAAATTAATTCACCGTGGTGATCAGTAAGATAACCACTGATCAGGGTCATCGTTACAGAAATTTCTTTTACTATTGTTCCCCAAAAGATGAAATCGTTAACAACCATGGTTATTTTTTAGATCCACTAGAGGGAGTAGTGTTGTACAGATAGGTACTTTTAAAAAGATCTGTTTGTCATTGAGTTGGTAAATAAATTTGTGGTAATAGTATTATCAAAATTTAACAGCCGTGATATTTTAAGTCTCTTTTTATTTGCAAATGTTGCTAGGTGGTTGATTTAAACCCAAAGCCAGCTTTTCGGTGACAGAGGAGAATGCTCTATACTTTCACACGTTTGTCCTACTTCTTTCTCTTCCTTCTAATGTAATTCCTTAATTTTCTAATTCTGCTTACTGTCCTGAGGCAATTTTGATATGCAAATAAGCTTTAGCATTAAAAAAACCGGAAGCTTTTGAAATTCTGACTTTCATTTTTTGAGAGATTGTGTGTTTGGTATGGAAGCTCCACAACAGGGAATAAATGATTACCATTTCATTTCTACTGTGGCTTTCGAGAGCATGTGTCTGTTCCTGGATCTCCTGGTGGTCTGCCTGACCAGTGCTTTGGCTTGGTGGGTAAATGACACCCTCCCAGATAGAAGATGTCATCTGGTCTTCTCTTTTCCATGAAGTGATAATAAGAAGCTTCAAATGTAACATTTCATTTCCCAAAACTTACAGAATTTAAAGTAATTCACACACAATGTTTTACAAATGTTTAGAAGTACCGAAGGGCTTGCAATGGAAGTGCAACACTGGGCTCATCTTCCGTTCCTTTCATACCACTCCTCAGAGTGATCACTTGATAAAATTTTACTGAGGTAAAATTTACATACACTGAAACTCACACTTGAAAGCCTTCAAGTAAATTGGTTTTGATTAATTGGTTCAGTTGTGTAACTACCACCACACTCAAGATACAGGTAATTTCTGTCATTCCAGAAAATGCCCTCATGCCTCTTCCTTAAAAAAAAAAAATTTTTTTAATTTGTCTTTATTGTATTTTTATTTGGTTAAATGTTTTCCAGTGTGTTTATATATATATATTATTTTTTTTTAATTATTATTATTATTATTTTTCTAGCTGTGTTGGGTCTTCCTTACAATCCATGGGCTTCTCTAGTTTCGACTCACGGGCTTAGGTGCCCCATGGCGTGTGGGACCTTAGTTCCTGGACCAAGGATCAAACTTGTGTCCCTGTATCAGAAGGCATATTTTTAGCCACTGGACCACCAGGGAAGCCCCAAAATTAATTTACCGTAGTGGCTGTTAAAATGACCACTGATTAGAGTGATTGCTATAGAAATTTCTTTTACTATTGTTTCAAAAAAGGTGAAATAGTTACAAATGTGGTTATATTTTAAATCCACTAGAGGGAGGAATGAAGTTCAATTTAGCAGTCTTTAAAAAAATTTTATCTTTTATGCTTTTCATATCATTCCTAAGAAATCATTGCCTAACCATGGTCACTAATAATTACTCCTCTGTTTTCTTCTAAGAGTTTTGTAGTTTTAATTTTTATGTTTAGGTCTTGATGTATTCTGAGTTACATTTTATGTATGGTGTGAGGTAATTGTCCAAATACAACCTTTTGCATATGGCTCTCCAGTTGTCCCAGCACCATTTGTTGAAAAGACTGTTCTTTTCCCCACTGAATTGTCTTGGTAGCCTTGTCGGAAATCACTTGGCCATGAATGTAAGGGCTTATTTCTGGAGTCTTGATTCTCTTCCATTGACCTAAATGTCTATCCTTATGCTAGTACTGCACTGTCTTGATTTATGGTAGCTTTGTAATAAGTTTTGAAATTGAGATGAATAAGTTCTCCAACTTTGTTCTTCTTTTTCCAGATTATTTTAGCACTTTTGTGTCATTTTGCATTTCCATGTGAATTTTAGAGCAGCTCATCAATTTCTGCCAAAAAAAAAAAAAAGCCCAGCTGGGACTTTGATAGGGATTATATTGAGGCAGATCAGTTGGCAGAAAATTGCCATGTTAACAATATTGTTACCCAATCCATGAAGATGTAATTGTCTCTCCATTTGTTTAGATCTACTTTAATTTCTTTCAATAATGTTTTATAGTTTCAGAGTATGTTTTACACTTCTTTTGTTAAATTTATTTCTAAGTCTTTTATTCTTTTTGATACTATTATGAATGGAACTGCTGTCTTAATTTCACTTCAGATGTTCATTGCTGGCACTTAGAAGTACAATTGATTTCTGTTTGTTGATTTTTTTTTTTGTATGTTGATCTTCTATCCTGCTAACCTGCTATACTCATTATTAAGTTGTAGTCTTCTTTTTTCTTTAAACTTGATTTCATAAGGTTTTCTATATACTTATATTTTCAGTCTGGATGCCTTTTATTTCATTTTCTTGCCTTATTTCCCTGTCCAGAACCTCCAGTATAGTGTTGAATGAAAATGTTAGGAGTACACATTTTGTCTTGTTCTCAGTTTTAGGAGGAAAGCATTCTGATTTTTGGTTAAAAAAATAAATTAATTTTGATGAAGTGCATGTTATCAATTTTTTAATTTTATAGCTAGTATTTTTTGTGTTCTGTCTTAGAGATCTTTGCCTATATTTGTTTCAATGTCGGTTGGGAGTCTTTCCCACACCACCAAGCAATGTGCCTTCACCAACTAATGTCCTACACTCAACTCAATTCTGATGCTATCTGGAGATAGGGTCAGATTACACAGCTTAATCCCACAAGGTTGCCCTCCACTTCAGGTGCCAATTGTAAGTTCATTGTTACCTGTGCTTCTAATTGACCAAACCAGCTACAGATGGAAGGTTCCCACAACCATATCCTTGTGTTTGATTAATCTGTTAAAAGAGTGGCTCACAGAACTCAGAAAACCCATTTATTCTCTAGAGTACTGGTAAACCACTTCAGTATTCTTGCCTTGAGAACCCCATGAAGAGTATGAAAAGGCAAAAATATATGACATGAAAAGATGAACTCCCCAGGTTGGGAGGGGTCCAATATGCTACTGGAGGAGAGCAGAGAAATTGTTCCAGAAGGAATGAAGAGGCTGAGCCAAAGTGAAAACAACGCCCAGTTGTGGATGTGTCTGGTGATGGAAGTAAAGTCTGATGCTGTAAAGAACAATACTGCATAGGAACCGGGAATGTTAGGTCCATGAATCAAGGTAAATTGCAAGTGGTCAAACAGGAGATGGCAAGAATGAACTTTGACATTTAGGAATCAGTGAACTAAAATGGATTGGAATGGGTGAATTTAATTCAAGTGACCATTATATCTATACTGTGGGCAAGATGTCCTTGCTCTCTAGAGAAGTTTTGTGGTCTATCTTAGAAGTTTATGTCTATGATCCATTTCAAATTAATTTTTTGTGTAGTTGTTGATTTCTGCCTTTATTTATGTCATTTTTGCTCTATGAACCTTGAAGCTCTGTTATTAGGTATATACACATTTAGGATAATTATATCTTCCTGATGAATTGCTCCTTTATAATTATGAAATTTTCCATTTTTTCTCTAGAAATACTCTTTGTCTTGAAGTCTGCTTTTCTGACATTAAAATAACCATTGAAGCATTCTTATGCTTACTGTTTACATGATATATATGTTCCCACACTTTTATTTTCAACCAGACTTTATTTTATATTTAAAAGTGCATCTTTTATTGGTAGCATATAGTTGAATATGGCTTTTATATGTAGTCTGACATTCTTTGCTGTTTAGTTGCAATAAATACTGCATTTATATTTAGTGCAGTTATCGGTGTGGTTTGATTTTAAGTCTGCTGCCTCGTGATTTGTTTTTTATCTTCTTCTTTTGGCCTTCAAACTTCCTTTTACAATATCTAGCCTTCTTTTGGAGTAATTTAATGTTTTTGTATGTTATTTCTTCTATCAACTTTTGAATTGCAAATTTGGAAAACTCAGCAGTGGCCACAGGACTGGAAAAGGTCAGTTTTCATTCCAATCCCAAAGAAAGGCAATGCCAAAGAATGCTCAAACTACCACACAATTGCACTCATCTCACACTCTAGTAAAGTAATGCTCAAAATTCTCCAAGCCAGGCTTCAGCAATACATGAACCGTGAACTTCCAGATGTTCAAGCTGGTTTTAGAAAATGCAGAGGAACCAGAGATCAAATTGCCAACATCCGCTGGATCATGGAAAAAGCAAGAGAGTTCCAGAAAAACATCTATTTCTGCTTTATTGACTATGCCAAAGCCTTTGACTGTGTGGAACACAACAAACTGTGGAAAATTCTGAAAGAGATGGGAATACCAGACCACATGACCTGCCTCTTGAGAAACCTATATGCAGGTCAGGAAGCAACAGTTAGAACTGGACATGGAACAACAGACTGGTTCCAAATAGGAAAAGGAGTCCGTCAAGGCTGTATATTGTCACCCTGCTTATTTAACTTCTATGCAGAGTACATCATGAGAAATGTTGGGCTGGATGAAGCACAAGCTGGAATCAAGGTTGCCGGGAGAAATATCAATAACCTGAGATATGCAGATGACACCACCCTTATGGCAGAAAGTGAAGAGGAACTAAAAAGCCTCTTGATGAAAGTGAAAGAGGAGAGTGAAAAAATTGGCTTAAACATAGGGTTAAGGTTAGGATTAGCTCAACATTCAGAAAACTAAGATTATGGCATCCGGTCCCATCACTTCATGGCAAATAGATGGGGAAACAGTGGAAACAGTGTCAGACTTTATTTTTGGGGGCTCCAATTAAAAGACGCTTACTCCTTGGAAGGAAAGTTATGACCAACCTAGATAGCATATTGAAAAGCAGAGACATTACTTCGCCAACAAAGATCCATCTAGTCAAAGCTATGGTTTTTCCTGTGGTCATGTATGGATGTGAGAGTTGGACTGTGAAGAAAGCTGAGTGCCGAAGAATTGATGCTTTTGAACTGTGGTGTTGGAGAAGACTCTTGAGAGTCCCTTAGACTGCAAGGAGATCCAACCAGTCCATCCTAAAGGAGATCAGTCCTGGGTGTTCATTGGAAGGACTGATACTAAAGCTGAAACTCCAATACTTTGGCCACCTCATGCGAAGAGTTAACTCGTTGGAAAAGACCCTGAGGCTGGGATGGATTGGGGGCAGGAGGAGAAGGAGACGACAGAGGATGAGATGGCTGGATGGCATCACCAACTCGATGGACATGAGTTTGGGTAAACTCCAGGAGTTGGTGATGGACAGGGAGGCCTGGTGTGCTGTGATTCATGGGGTTGCAAAGAGTCGAGACACGACTGAGCGACTGAATTGAACTGAACTTATTATATATTAGTGGCTGTTCTAAGGCTAGCAATATGTATCCTTGGTGTATCAAAGCCTGTTTAGAATAACACTGTACCATTGTTCACATCTACTGATTCTCATTTCATACCTTACACTACTTCCCACATCACAATTTATATTTCACACTTCACAAATTCAATAACCTTAAAGTAGAATCATTCCATGTATTCACTCTCTCACCCCATCTTTTATGCTACTGTTGTTATATCTTTTATTTCTATATATCTTATAAGTCCCAAGTGGCTCACACAGTAAAGCGTCTGCCTGCAGTGTGGGAGACCTGGGTTCAATCCCTGGGTTGGGAAGATCCCCTGGAGAAGGAAATGGCAACCCATTCCAATACTCTGGCCTGGAAAATTCCATGGACGGAGGAGCCTGGTAGGCTATAGTCCATGGAGGCACAAAGAGTTGGACACGACTGAGCAACTTCACTATAAGTCCCACCTTACAGTGCTTATTATTTTGCTTTAAACAGTCAGTTTTTAAAGTAAATGTGGGAAGAAAAAAGTTTTGTATGTTTACAAACTTATTTACCATTTCTAGTGTTTATTCTTTCCTGTAAATTCAAGTTCCCATTGGGTATCACTTTCCTTTATCCTGAAGAACTTCCTTTAGCGTTTCCTTGTATTAAAAATCTAATGACAAATTCTTTTAGCTTTGATTCATCTGAAAATATTTTTATTTCATCTCATTTGGGGAGGTTATTTTCATTAAATATAGAATTCAGTGTTGACAGCATTTTTCTTCATGTTTTCATCTTTAGAAATGTAATTCCATTGCCAGCTGGTAGCCATTATTTCCAATGAGGCATCAGTGAACAGTGTTAATTTTTCAATGATTTTCTGCTCCTCACCCGGTTCTTCTGAAACTTCAATCACATATGCTTGACCAATTAATATTATCTCAGAGTTCATCGAGACTTTGTTCTTTGGAAAGCCTAAGTGATGACCAAATTCCTCTAACTTGGGAGGATGCTAAGCCCAAACTGTCTTGCTTGCAGTAGATGAAAGCTGAAATCTCTCCTCTTTCAGCAGCTGCCTTTCAGCAGGCTTCTTAGAGTTTCCCTGCATATTTGCAGTTCAGGGTGAGCTAAGGATTTGAGGGGAGTTTATATGAAAATTTGGTGACTCCCCATCCTATGGTTCCTTTTTTTCCCCCACCTGACTTTTTCCCTCTCAATTTTTGGCTTCTCTGGCTACTTCAGATTCTAACACTTCAAGTCAACTCAGACTCTCTGTTTCAGTTCAAGCTGTTCCACCCCATAGAGACTAGGGAGTGCCTTTGGGGAAAATTAATAAGAACATAGATCTCACCCAGTGCAATTCCCTTATTTCAAAGCTTGAATCCCTACCTCTTTATGCCTGTTTCAGGTCATTTTCTAGTGCCTTCAAACAGTTTTTCAAAAATTTTGTTCAGAGTTTATAATTATTATCTACAGAAGTGGTAGTCTGATACAATATAGTCTTTCATAGTTTAAACCACAATTTCACAGCAATCATGTTTAACCATTTCTAGTATAAGGTCTTCTGTAGTTATTTCCATGCTTAAAATACTATGCTTATGTCTGAATGCCTCAACTTTAGAATTAGCTGGTGGATTTTTGCTGTGTTAGATGAAATTTAACTTAATTTATGCGTCTTTCACCTCCATATAGTATTGTTCGGTCATACCAATATAGTTACGTTACTGTTTTGTTGTTTTAATTGTTACCCATGCAACTTTAAATAACCTTCTTAAACCTATAGTTCTTATTCATCAACTCTGGAAAGTATCTTAATGATCCACATAGTAATATAAGGATATTACCACTTTTAACTTTCCTTCTCTCTTATTTTTTTGCCTTTCCACCCCGACTTCTATATGCTGTGCCTTCATTTTTGCATTGCCAAGCATAATAACATTTAATTTCTATCACATAAACACAATTATGGCTTTTGTGACTTGCCTATGGCTTGATTCAACATTTGTGAATGCAGCAAATATTTATTGTGGACCTATCATGAGCTGGCCCCTGTCCTTGGTCCTGGGGAAACAGAAGTAAGTACAGTAGAGAAGAAAAATCCCTGCCTTTGTGGAACATACTTTCTAGTGGGGGGTCAGGTGGAGACAGAAAACAAACAAGATAAAAAGTAAAATATTCAGTATGATTATTGTGCTTAGAAGAAAAATTAAGCTAGGAAAGGGTACAAGGTGTGTGTGTGTTTACATGTGTGTACACGTACCTGTGTGTTTTGTAATTTAGATAGAATAGTCAGAAAAGGTCTCTAAAAGGTGATATTTGAGTAAAGTTCTGAAGGAAGTAGGCTTCCCTGGTGGCTCAGATGGTAAAGCGTCTGCCTGCAATGCGGGAGACCTGGGTTTGATCCCTGGGTGGGGAAGATCCCCTGGAGAAGGAAATGGCAACCCACTCCAGTACTCTTGCCTGGAAAATTCCATGCACACAGGAGCCTTGTAGGCTACTGTCCATGGGGTCTCAAAGAGTCGGACACGACTGAACGACTTCACTTCTTCTGAAGGAAGGAAGGAAGTAAGGGGGTAATCCATGTAGATATTGGGGGAAAGAGTTGTAGGCAGTAAGTACATGTACATTATAAAGAATAAGTATTGTTTGCCATAGAACTAAGAAGGTACAAAAAAAAGAAGGTACTATGACAACATTCCTTCCCAGTGCTTCCGGGGACCCCACTCTTTGTTACTCATAGAAGGATGTTCAATAGAATTTGTTCTTGTGCTTGGCTAATTGCTCATAGTCACATCATGTTTTTCTTTACATTTTATTTATTTATTTAGATGCCCTGGATCTTAGTTACAGCATGCTAGCTCTTAGTTGCAGCAAGTGAGATCTAATTCCCTGACAGGAGTTGAACCTGGGCCCCCTGCACTAGGAGCATGGAGTCTTAGCCACTGGACTACCAGGGGAGTGTCCTACATGATATTTGGATCATACTTTTCTTGTGTATTTTCCCCACCACCTTTGCTGTTACCTTTCTCTATTCTTGATAAAGAAGAAATCTATTTTATTCATTATATGTACCTTCCAGGTTATTTTCTCTGTTACTTAGAACTTCAATTCTTTTTTCATATCTATTGACTTCTGCTCAAATCTGCTCTAATTTTACATTATTTTGTTATAACTCTGTGACGCAGTTGTTAGTTTTTCCTAGAGTTTTCTAGGTATCTTTCCCTTTATTTACCTTGCATTCTGTGCATTTTTAAGATTCTCAGTTATTATAAAGTCCCATCATATACGCCTATGGAATCCTCCCACATCTTTTCCTGGTCACCTTCCTTCCAAAGCCTGATATCTCCCTAGTCCAGATAGGGCTGCTGGCATCTTCAGCTGCTGTGTAGTTGACATTCTGGTACCTCCCTGTCCTCCCAGTTCCATGTCTTCTTCTGTATCAGACCCCTAAACACAGAATTAACTCAAGTGACTTCTTCAGAAGAGGTATATGGGAGGGAAGCTCTTGAGTGTTCACATGTTTGAAAAGTGCTTTTGTTCTGTCCTCAAATTTGATTGATAATTTGGCTAGGTATAGAATTCTAGATCTAAATACCCATCAGCAGTTTGAAGGTCCTGCTCTATTGTCTTCAAGTGTCTAGTGTTGCAGGTGAGAAATATAATGTGAGTTTGATTTTGTTTTTTTTTTTTTATTTATTTATTAGCAAATTCTTTGTTTCTTTCAGGAGTCTTTTCAAATCTTTCTTCTTGGTATTCTGAAATTTAACAGGGATATATTTATGTTGTCTTTTACATTCAGCTTGCTGAAACTTTGAGAGATCCTCTTACCTTAAAGGCCCACATTATGTCCATATGCTCAAAGGCAGAATGAACACCTGACTGGTGGCTTTTTTCCATTTGGATTTGAGTAGGCAGATGGCAGATCATTCAGAATACAGATCCTTTAATTAATTTCCTTATTTCCAGCCCCATTGCTGACTCTGTGGTATGAAATTTGACCTGTCTGAGTCTAGAACCTCTTACAGCTGATTTCCTACCACAGCTCTAGGCCTCCTACCTATGTTCAAATTGCAACTTTCTCGGCCCTACCTCCCCAGCTAACTCATATTGTCCATCCCTTTCAACCAACCTTTGTTTGGCCCACCAGTGATCCCACCCTGTTCTCTGCATATTTTGGATGAGAAATAAAGGATGGATATTTATAAATACTATAGTAGTATAGTATGGATGAGTGAATCTTTTCTATTTGCCTACTATCTTTCCTTGGGAACTCAGGAGGAAGAGTATGTCACATGTCTTCCATTTACCACTCCTTACCATCACCTCACCCTCTTCTATCCTGACCTTTGTTCCACGTGGCTGACCTGTAGAGATACATTGACTACCATCCTTGCCTTCTGTGTCTGATTGGATCCAGCTAATGGGGACCCTAGCACAGGATCAGAGGAAGGAAAGAATGAGGCCATGGTATTTATTCCTTCAGCTCTCTCTCTGTGAAACTGACCCAGGCTGAGCCCCCTATTAAAAGCCATAGCTTTTGCCAGGTGGCCCTTTTCACATAGGCCTGTGGTTCCTCTGGGGCCTCTGGCCTCTGTAGTAGCCTTGCTTCTTCAGGCAGATATGGCAAAGGACCCTTCTTTCTGGCCCTAGGGCACCACCCATCCTTTATGGGTTTCCCTACACCCCACCCACAACTTTGTAAATAATCTGTTAAACTCTTTTTGATTGATCCCTTTTAAACATTGTTTTATTTCCTGATGGGACTCTCTATAATACAAAAAGAACAAAAATCATATCGGCCTGGCCCACTATATCGGGTCAGGGAATCTCAGGTAGTTTTAAAAGCACATAACTTGGAACTTTCCTGGTGGTCCAGGGTTTAGGACTCTGCACTTCCACTGCAAGAGGCACAGGTTTTATCACTGATTGGGGATCCCACATGTCACATGGCACAGCCAATAAATAAACAAAAGCACTTAACTTTTCCATGTAGTCTGTTTCTATTTATTTATTGCAACCTAACTAAGACTTGTGGATTTCCCTGGTGGCTCAGTGGTAAAGAATCCGCTTGCCAATGCAGGAGATGTGGCTTTGATCCCTGGGTTGGGAAGATCCCCTGGAGAAGGAAATGGTAACCCAATCCAGTATTCTTGCCTGGGAAATCCCATGAATAGAGGAGCCTTGCAGGTTACAGTACATGGGGTCGTAAAACAGCCGGACGCAACTTAACAACTAAACAACAACAACTGCTAAGACTATAAGGTCCTAATTCTCTATTACCATTCTGGCTCATTGTTTGTTAGGAATCCTGGAATTTTCCTTTAATTTCACAATATTTATTGGTCATAGAGGCCTTTAGAGAGCAGGGTTCTCAGTATGGGATGCTGTGAATTAGCACTGAATTGGACTGAATTTTCCGGGCATACCCTTGAGTCTGTTTCTGGCCTTGAAGGTTTTTAGCTTACAATTTTGGTACCTGCTTCTGGGTGGCAGTGCCTTGTTATTGACCACTGACCAAGCAGGGAATGTCTCCTCAGATGAATGGCGACAAACCAGCTCTTGAATTGTGTCTCTTTCACCCACAAGGAGCTCAGGAATCCTTTGTGGGCACATCTGCCTCTTCTTCCAGACTGATGTCCCTAATGGCATGTCCATGTCCTCGTTAAGTTTGTGTTGCCAATAGCTAGTCCAGAGGCTGCCCATAGCAGGAGTGAGAACATTATTTGTAGAATGTAGGAAGCTGTCCTCAGAGAGCTATAAAACCACAGCTCCTGTTGAACATCTCCTCTGCTCACCCCGTCCAGTTTTGCTCCATAAATAAATGACTGGGGGGCTGTGAAACCTCTATGAAGGGTATTCATCTTAGTCCACAGACCCCCGTGTAAAAGAAATGAAGCTTCCCTTTATTCCCTTTAAATCAAAATAAATTGAATTCTGAATTCCAGCATGGCTGGGTTGAGGGAAATTTGATCACATTCATCCTGGGGAGTGTGAATAAAGCGTCCTTCTTCCCAGGATCTGAGAAACTTCCTTGGTGCCTGGACAATGAGGAAGGAGACCCATCTTCAGTCTCTCAGTCCCCCAGTGACCTCATTTCCAAGTTCCTTTGAAGGAGGTAGCTCTGCTGCTTCTCTCATGAGCTTGGTCCTGGAAGAATGGCCAGTGTTGGGAGACTGGGTTTCAATTTCTAGCCTCTGGGGTACACACTGAGCTGGGACCTCTCAGTGAGGCCTAGCTCTCCCCACTGGTATGGCACCTGCTGACTTAGTCCCCCCGATGTGTACTTGTCCTCTGTTTGTGTCCTGCTCCATCCCCTCAGTTTTAGCTTTTGCCCCGTTGTTTTTTTTTTCCCTACTCAGAATCTCCATAAGGAACTCAGGCTTCTGGAAGGCCAAAGCCAGAGAGGTTACTTGCGTGTAAGAAACTTCTGGTTATGCTTTAAGACAAAGTGTGAGCTCATTTCTCAGTGGATTTCCCCACCACCTGTCTGGGCAGGATTGGTAATTGGCCAGGAGGCTCTCACCAGTCTGTGGTTAAATGTTTGGGGTTCACCCCTGAATCTGGGCATTCGTGTTGAAGTGTTTGCCTTTTGCCTCTGCAAACCTGGACTCCTGACTCATAGCCTAATTGTGATGAAATAAATGGCAAATGAGTGATTACTAATAGACGTTCATTCCTTGCCTTTTCCCTTCTTTGTAATGATTTTATTTTTCCTTACTGCATTGCAAATCCCTTCTTAGGACTCTATTTGTAGCTTCTGTCCCTGGCAAATACCAAGTAATCAATGTTTGTGGAATCCAACCTGCTTTCTTACCTGGATGTTTGGTCTAACTAAGCCTCTACCCGCCCCCCCCACCTTTATTTTACTCTATTTTGTTTTGACAAATGATGACATTTTATTATAGAAGAAGCACCCCAAATATAGGATTTCCTAAACAATGGTAGGTGAACTTTAAATGTAAATATAAAGTAAAGAGGCAAAAACCTACAAGAATTTTGCTTTAAGAGGAGACGTAACGTTCTCCTGCAGAGGTGATCCCACCCAGAGCACATGGGCTCCATCTCTCATAAACGCATCAGGTTTGCTTTCTGAACTGTGCCCCGTTTAATAATTTCAAAATGATGGCAAGGAGTGACTTGGAATAAGTCACTAAGACTGATCCTTAACTTATATTGACTATTACTTGAAAAGGCTCCCAATCACACATTGACCATTTGTAGCCAGTGCTTTGATTGTTTTTACTTACAGAAAGACCTGCGGGAACATTACCCATCCTTCCTGGGCTTATTCCACAGCATTTTCATATACTTGTATACATTAGGTATCACATGGAATTTAGTTTAAAGTAATATTGGCTATTGCATATCGTGCTGTTATCCAGCTACTTTCTAGCTTCCTCGCCTTTTTTACTGTCATTCTTTTAGTACCTTTTCTCCACTTTGGAAGCTGCCATTTTGACCCCTTAGGCAGAGTGAGGAAAGATCTTCCTCCACTTTGAGTTCTCTGCTTAAAGAAAGAAAAAGAAAAACTTAAATTACTTGCTATTTGCCAGGGACAGAAGCTACAAATAGAGTCCTAAGAAGGGATTTGCAATGCCGTAGGGGTTCTGGATCCTGTCTCAGTGGTGGTTTGGGCTGTCACTCTGTCTGGTGGTATGGAGGCTGGCCCACTCTTCCTTTTTAAGAAGATTCCTCCAGGCTCCCAGGGAGTTATGTCCTTAACTCACTACTCCCTCTAGGAAGCTTACATGTATTTCTCAACCTCTTGTGAACCGTTAAGGGGAAAATCTGCTAACTTAGAAATGAATATGATTCAGAAGTTCTGAATTCAGTAAAATATAGCCAGTGACTTTTTTTTTTTTTTTTTTGATATGGACCTTGTCTAAAGTCTTTACTGAATTTGTTACAATATTGTTTCTATTTTATGTTTTGGTTTTTTGGCCGAGAGGCATGTGGGATCTTAGCTTCCTGACCAGGGATCTGACCTGCACCCCCTGCATTGGAAAGTGAAATCCTAACCACTGAGACTCCAGGGAAGACCTTAGCCAGTGACTTTAAAAAAATAATAATTTTATTTATTTATTTTTGGCTGTGCTGGTCTTGCTGCACAGGCTTTTCTCTGGTTGCCAAGAGTGGGGGCCACTCTCTAGTAGCAGTGTGTGGGTTTCTCATTGCAGTGGCTTCTATTGTTGTGGAGCACGGGCTCTAGCGCAGGCTTTAGCTGTTGCGGCTCCTGGGCTCTAGAGCACTGGCTCAGTAGTTGTTGTGCACGGGCTTAGTTACTCCATGGCATTTGGGATCTCCCTGGATCAGGGACTGATCTGCCTGCATTGGCGGGCAGATTCTTTACCACTGAGCCACCAGGAAAGCCCCACCAGTGACTTCTAAAATATCTTTTCAGATAAAATAATATAAAAATAATATAATTCATTATGAAAAACTTGAAAATACAGATATATATGTTTATATGCATGTACTGTTATTTTCTGCCCACTCATCACCTTCACCTGGATGTCTGATAAGCATCAGCCTGAACCAGGAACCTTGTGTCCTGTGCCTCTGCAGTCTTGTCCAGCTTAGGACTCTATTCTTCCAGTTGCTCAGTCATCCTGGAATCCACTCCTTCTCACCCACTCATCTAATTCAGTAGCAAATTCTGTTGGCTCTTCCTTCAAAATCAGCTTAAATCCAGGTGGCTTTTCATAGAACCGCCGCCCCCCTCCTACATTCCCCTGTTCCAGACTCTTCTGGATCACAATGGAGCCCCAGAGAATAAACCCCCTACAGTTTATTCTCTGAAAGCAGCCAGAGAATGTCTGTTTCTGATATAAGGAAGATGCACGACTTGATTTACCACAACTAGAAAACCTATCAAAATTCATGAAACAACTGTTTTAAGTACATAAATTCATACTAAATTTGTACATTTGCATGGATCTGATTATGAACTTCCTATTTTCTTCCATGGTTCTGTCTGTGTAATCCTCTATCCCTAAAATAATTATTGAAACTATATCATACATGTCAATATTTCGTATAGTAAGTCTCACCCCATTACCCTTTTGCAAAATGTTCTTGGCTGAATCAGGTGTATCTTTTCCCAAGTATAGGAAATTATAGGAATTGTTTTGTATTTGGAGATTTATCTGAGCATTCATGGATTTATTCCAGTATTAAATACTACACAGCCTTGATTACTATAACTATGTACTAAGTCTTGAAATTGAGTAAACTGATTCATCCCACCATATACTTGTTTTTTGAATTGTTTAGCTATTCTAGTTTCTTTACCTTTCCATATAAATTTTATAGTAAGCTTACATATATCTACAAGATTTAGTCCTCAGTGAAGTTTTATGGTTTTTCTCACATAACGCCAGCACATTTACTGTTGAGTGTATTCCTACATACTTTATTTTGTTTATTGTTTCTGTGAATAGGATTATTTTGGTACCATAGTTTATGCCAATGTTGTTATTGCTTTTTATGTATTTATTTTATAACTGACCAATTTACAGATCTTTTATCAGCTGTGAAAGTTCTTTTCCCTCCATGGTTTCAATTATTTTAAATTTGTTAAAATTTTTTTCATGGCTGTTGATATGGTCTATCTTAGTATATGTTCCATAGACACTTGAAAAGAATGTGGATTTTCCTGTTGTCGGGTGGAATATTCTATAAATGTTGATTAGACTCTGTTGGTTGATGGTATTGTTGGCTATATTCTTACTGATTCTCTGTGTCTCTATTGTTGAGAGGGAGATGTTGAGGTCTCCAACTATAATTGTGAATTTGTCTCTTTCCCCTTCTGGTTCTATCAGGTTTTGCCTTACATATTTTCTAGTTCTCTTATTTGGTGCATGCACAGGATTGCTGTGTCTTCTAGATGGATTGACCCTTTTTCGTTATGTAATGAATCTCTGTCTCTGGCAGTTTTTTGTTTTGAAGTCTACCTTACCTGATATAAACACACCCACTCCTGTTTTCTTTTGAGTAATGGTTGCATGGTACAGCTTTTTCTATCCTTTTACTTTCATTATGCCTGCCTCATTGCTATATTTGTGTCTCTCCCAAATTCATGTATTATGACCTAATCCACATGTTCATTTGCTCAGTCGTGTCCAACTCTTTGTTCAGAGGACTCCTCCAGGCTCCTCTGTCCATGAGATTTTTCAGAAAGAATACTGGAGTGGGTTGCCATTTCCTTTTCCAGGGGATCTTCCTGACCAGGAATCGAACTCACATCTCCTGTATCTCCTGCATTAACAGGCAGATTCTTTACTGAGCCACCTGTGAGGCCCAGCCTAATCCACAGTGTGTTGGTATTTGGAAGTGGAGCCCTTGGGAGGTGATTAGGTCATCAGGGCTCTGCCTCATTAATGAGATTAGTGCCCTTGTGAAATAAACCCTAGAGAGGTCCCTTGCCCATTCTTCCATGTGAAGATACAGTGAAAAAATGACTGTCTATGAATTGGAAAGAGGGCTCTCCCCAGACACCAAATCTATCATGCCTTCATCTTGGACTGCCTACCCTCCAGAACTGTAATAAATAAATATTTGTTATTTATAAGCCACCCCTTCTATGGTATTTTGTTATAGCAGCCCAAATGAACTAAGACAACTGTCATGTTAGAAGTGAGTTTCTAATAGCATATATAAGTGGGTCATCATTTTTTTTAATTTATTTGTGTATTATAGGTATACAGTGTAGTGATCTTCCTTGATCTACTGTAACAGTCTCTACCAATCTTTTAATATATTTAGGCCATTTACATTAAATCTAATCACTGATATAGGTTGACCCTTTGGACAACATGAGGGTCGGAGCACTGACGCTCCATGCAGCTGAAAATCCACATGTACCTTGCAGTTGGCCCTTCGCATTTGTAGTTCTGTGTTTATGAGGTTCTACACACATGGATTAAACCAGTACAGGTGATGCAGTACTCTAGTATTTACTCTTGGAAAAGATCCACATACAAGTGGAACTATGCAGTTCAAACCCATATTGTTCAAGGGTCAACTGTATTAGGGCTTGAGTCTGCTTTTCTGTTTTTTGTCTTCTGCTTTTTATTGTTCTGTTTTATTTTTTTCTGCTTTCCTATAATTTTTCAAGAATTCCATTTTAATTTATCTATAATATTTTCCACTGTATGTCTCTGTATAGCTTTCTTAATGGTTGCTCTAGTTATTACATTATATAGGTAGAACTTATCATGTTTTACCAGTTTAAGTGAAGTATAGAAACTTTATCTCCTTTTATGTCCGTTTACCCTCCCTTATTTATAATTGTCTTAAGATTTTCATGTGTATATATTTAGAATCACATTAGACAGTATTCCTACCTAATTCCTTTAACTGTCAGACTTTAGAAGACCTAAGAGGAGAAGGAAAATTGTATTTAACCATATTTTCATTCTTTCTGTTGTTCTTCCTCCTTTCCTGATGTTCCAAAATGTCTCCTTTTAAAGTTTCATTTCCGTTTTGAGAACTTTCTGTAGCCATTCTTTTCAGGTGATACCAGCAACAAATTCTCTTAGTTTTCCTTCATCTGAAACTGTTCTGATTTCCACTTTATTCCTAATGAATATTTTCACTGCATATAGAATTCTGGGTTGAGCGTCCTTTTCTTTCAGTACTTGAAAACTGTGCCACTTTCTTCTGGCCTCCATGGTTTCTGTCAAGGGGGCATCCCCGGGTGGGTTCAAACACAATGCTTTGTGTTAACAGCAAATGAGCTAACTGATTGTGTGACAGAAACTCCTCCATAATTTCTGATGAGAAATCTGCAGTCATTCAAATTGCTTTTCCCCTGTTAAGTAAGGCATTGTTTTTCTCTCACTGCTTTGAAGACATATTCTTTGTCTTTAGCTTTAAGAAATATAACTATGAGGTGTCTTGATGTGTATTTCTTTAGATTTGTCCTAGTTGGGATATTTTTCCAGCTTCTTCAATCTATAAAAGATTTATATCTTTCCCAAGTTTGGGGATTTTTAACCATTCAGTTCAGTTCAGTCAGTCAGTCCTGTCCGACTCTTTGTGACCCCATGGACTGCAGCATGCAAGGCCTCCCTGTCCATCACCAACTCCTGGAGTTTACTCAAAATTCATGTCCTTTGAGTCAGTGATGCCATCCAACCATCTCATCCTCTGTTGTCCCCTTCTCCCACCTTCAATCTTTCCCAGCATCAGGGTCTTTTGAATGAGTCAGCTCTTCTTATCAGGTGGCCAAAGTATTGGAGTTTCAGCTTCAACATTAGTCCTTCCAATGAACACTCGGGACTGATCTCCTTTAGGATGGACTAGTTGGATCTTCTTGCAGTCCAAGGGACTCTCAAGAGTCTTCTCCAACACCACAGTTCAAAAGCATCAAGTCTTTGGTGCTCAGCTTTCTTTATAGTCCAACTCTCACATCCATACATGACTATTGGAAAAACCATAGCCTTGACTAGATGGACCTCTGTTGGCAAAGTAATATCTCTGCTTTTCAATATGCTGTCTAGGTTGGTCATAACTTTTCTTCCAAGGAGTAAGTGTCTTTTAATATCATGGCTGCAATCACCGTGTTCAGTGATTTTGGAGCCCAGAAAAATAAAGTCTGACACTGTTTCCATTGTTTCCCCATCTATTTGTCATGAAGTTGTGGGACCAGATGTCATGATCTTAGTTTTCTGAACGTTGAGCTTTAAGCCAACTTTTTACTCTCTTCTTTTACTTTCATCAAGAGGCTCTTTAGTTCTTCTTCGCTTTCTGCCATAAGGATGGTGTCATATGCGTATCTGAGGTTATTGATATTTCTCCCACCAATCTTGATTCCAGCTTGTGCTTCATCCAGCCCAGCATTTCTCATGAAAGGATTTAACCATTAAATACTTGAATACTTTTTGGCCTCACCCTTTCCTGGGGTTCTGATGACATAAGTGCTAAATCTTTTGTTATAGTCCCATAGGCTCCTGAGGCTCTGTTCATTGTTTTCTCTTGCTGTTCAGTTGGATAATTTCTATTGTTCAAACATCAAGTTTACTGATTCTTTCCTCTGTCCATCCTTATCTGTCCTCTTCAGGTTTATCCTTTTCACTGAGTTAAGTCTTTTTCAGTTATTGTGCTTTTTCAGTTTTACATTTGTTTCTTTATTTCTTTTATTATTTGCTGAGATTTTAAATTTTTTCATTTGTTTCAGACTTGTTCATGATGGCTTGTTGAAACATTCTGTAATGGCTACTTTGAAATATTTGTCAGTCCCTTGATTATCTTTTAAAATTCAAATTGAGATTTCCCAGGTTCTTGGTATGATGAATGATTTTTGATTTTGGAACTTCAGCATCTTAGGTATTATATGGTGTAAGCATCTGAATCTTATTTAAACTTTCTATGCTAGCTGGTTTCTTTTGACGGTGCTCCAGCAGGGGAGAAAAGGTGCTACCTCATTACTGCAAGACGGTGGTGGAAATCCAGATTCCTACTTGACCTCTGTTTTTCTAAAAAGTTTGTTTATTTATTTATGGCTGCACTGGGTTTTCAGTGCTGCATGTGAGCTTTCTCTAGTTGTGGCTACTCTCTAGTTGCAGTGTGTGGGCTTCCCCCTGCAATGGCTTGAATTGTTGCAGAGTGCGTGCTCTAGAGCATGGGCTCAGCAGTGTGGCACATAGACTTCATTGCCCTGAGGCATGTGGAATCTTTCAGGGGCAGGGATTGAATCTGTGTCCCATGCACTGGCAGGTGGATTCTTAACCACTGGACTGCCAGGGAAGTCCTGGCCTCTGTTGACCCCTCCCTATGAAGGAAATAAGCTCCTCATTACCAGTGGCTGGGGGTGGGAGTTTTGGCTCCCCACTAGCCCTTTGCTGATACCACAGAAGAAGGGGTGGAGTAGCCTCATTACCACAGGGCAGTGGTGAAGGTCCTGACTCTTCTTTAGGTCTCTCTAACGCACCACCCTTGTGGGGAGAGTGATGGTGCCTTGTTACTTTGGTTGGGGGTGGAAATCTCAGTTCCCTACTCAGCCTCCTCTAACACTATCTTCTCAGGGGGTTTGGGACAACCTCAGTACAGCCTGGTGCGGATGGAAGTCCAAGCTTCCTGCTCACTGCTTGCAGGCAGGTGGGGTACAGTTTTTCTGTGTTGTTTGGCTGAAGTAGAACAGTTATTGTCCAAATGTTTTTGTCCTGCTAGTCTCTTTCCTGGTCCTTTGGCTTGAAAATGCAGAATTTTGGGGGGGCTTATTTGAGTGGGGATCTCTGTGCAGTTTGATGTTTCTGGGTTACAGCCTCTTTAACTACAAGTCTGGAATATTCCAGGCAAAAAGGAAATCCAGACAACTCACTAACGTGATGTTCCTTGATAGTCATCCCCAACCTCCCTGGTTAGGTTGCCTTTTTCTCTCCATCTTTTGGAGTTTTATGTTCATTATATGTATACACATTATATATAGTGTCAAGGGTTTTTAGTTGTACTTAGCTGGAGGAATAAGGAAATGTAAATCAATTCCATCTTCCCAGAACTTTATATAGCATTTTGTTACATAATTTTTTCTTACTTAGTGTACTGGCTAGTGTTTCTGCAATAACATAAAATGATAACAGGAATAACATCTATTCTTTTCTCATTCCTCATTTACGGGGAGTGCCTCTGACACAAGCCATGAAGTATAATACTCAGTGCCAGTCATTAGTTTGAGATGTTAAATTCAGTTGAACAAATATTTAGTAGTCCCTACTGTATGTAGTCACTGCTCTAAGGCTGGGAATATAACTAGCAGAGAATAAAGAGGTCTTAATTGTTTTATCTTATCTATTTTTCTCTTATATCTTTATAATATCTGTTATATTTCTCATATCTTTTTCTCTACAAAAAGACTCACCTTTATATCAACACTGTGTCTCCCATTCCTTCATCTCTTTGACCTGCTTTGTACTGAAGCAGAGGTAGGGAACCATGTGGTTCACAGTTAGATAAGAGGAATATAAGGTATATTAAGTTATATTAAATCTATGGGCCTATCTTGGACTGCAGATGGTGACTCTAGCCATGAAATTAAAAGACACTTGCTCTTTGGAAGAAAAGTTACGACAAACCTAGACAGCGTATTAAAAAGCAAAGACATTACTTTGCCAACAAAAGTCTGTGTAGTCAAAACTATGGTTTTTCCAATAGTCAGGTATGAATGTGAGAGTTGGACCATAAAGAAGGCTGAGTGCCAGAGAACTGATACCTTTAAATTGTGGTGCTGGAGAAGACTCTTGAGAGTCCCTTGGATACCAGGAAGATCAAACTAGTCAAAGGAAATCAACCCAGAATAGTCACTGGAAGCACTGATGCTGAAGCTGGAGATCTAATACTTCGGCCACCTGCAAAGAGCTGACTCACTGGAAAAGACCCTGATTCTGGAAAAGATAGAAGGCAGGAGGAGAAGGGGGCAACAGAAGATGAGATGGTTGATAGCCTCATCAACCCAATGGACATGAATCTAAGCAAACTCTGGGAGATAGTGAAGGATAGGGAAGCCTGCCATGCTGCAGTCCATGGGGTGCAAGGAGTCGGACATGACTTAGCAACTGAACCACAACATCTTGGTTAGGACTCTTAGTGTCAAGTTATAAAGTTCAAACTAGCAGAAGTAAGTGGAGGGTACTGCATTCATTGTACAATAGAAGGCCAGAGTCTCAGTTCTCAGGAAGTAGGACATGTAGCTGAGTCTTAGTTCTCAGGAAGAACTGGAACCAGGAACCCCCAGGACCTTTTGGACTCCTGTTCTCTCATGTTCTTTCCCTCTCCCTCTGTCTGCTAGGGAATTCCCTCTCCAGGTCTTTTACCTCCACTTCTAGAGAGTTGCCTTCATTATTCTTCTCTGCTTCAGAGGCTGTGATAGACATACCCCAGGTTCTTGGTTCATGTCCTGTCATTCAAGGAAATAGTCCAGGCAGAACTAGCTCCTCATTCTCAGCATCAGATTGGTTCAACTGGATGCTTGTCCACTCATCATCTGGCTGTGGCCAGAGAGCCTAGTTATGTGGTACAGACACGGCAGCTAAGAGTTTACCTTTATATCAGAGATGGGAGACACCCCAAAAGATGGAGTTCTTTTCATGCTTTATTATTATGTTGTAATAGCATGAAGCTATAGGGACTAAATAAAGGATCATTATATACATGTAACAGTTATAACTGCACAGAATGGCTATCCTTACTTTGGGCTCCAAATTAGGGCTTTTGTAAATTGCCATGAGAATGTACAGCCTGAGGTTGTGCCCTTTCCTGGTATGGATAGTACAATTTCATCACTCATGGATTATTCCTTGCCATGGGTCATGTTATGGCTTATAGTGGACTCTGTGTCTCTAATTTATATTCACCTCCACTTCTTCTTGGGCTTATAGATAAATCCAATACAGAAATTCACAAATGCTTTCAAATTAATGTCCTAGCCAGCAACATTAAGCCACGAATTCTGTTATTCCTGGGTGAATCTAATCTCCCAAATCTTTACTCTTTTTCTTGTATCAGTATAGTAAAGAAATATTTGGTGTAGTTGAGAATATTAACTGCTTTTTCCACATCAACTCTGGTTTTCATGTACAAACATCTCCTTAATTCCTAAGGGAGACAGCTTGTTGTCGTTTTCCTCTCTCTCTCTCTCTTTTTTTTTCCTCACTGCTGCTTCCCTTTTTCCAAGACTAGTATTAAGTTTAATTAAGTATTAAAATCCCACCATTTTAATCCTGGACTCTTTCTCCAGACTGTGCTTCTGACATTTTAGATAGGCAACTTCCTTCCTCTACTGCCTCCCTGGAGACCTGCTCCTAACTCATCTGGCAGAATTACATTGACATCAATTTCTAGGACTCAAATGGAAGGATTTGAATCCTTAGATGGCACCAGCAGGACTCAAATGGAAGGGCTGAATCCTTAGATGGCACCAGCAGGAATACAAAACAGCTGGAAACAAAGGATACCATGTGTCCACTGGTGAAGTCACCACTCGTGTCAATGAGAATGGCCTATCTAGCCACCCATGTCATTGGTTTAGTATTCCAGAGATCTTCCAGGAAATCAAAGCCAGTCAAGATTGCCAGGAGAAAGATTTCCCTCATTTCTCCCTGGTGGTTCAGTGGTTAAGACTCCATGTTCCCAGTGAAGGGGACATGGGTTTGATCCCTGGTCAGAGAACTAAGATCCTGCATGCTCTGTGGCATGGCTAAAAGATAAAAAAATAAAAATAAATAAAATAGAAAAGAATGTGCATGTTGTTAATACTCAGATAATGAAAATATTGGTAGTGATAACATGGACTTTTGTGATGTCTGAACATGAGACATTGAGTAAGTGACAGTGAAACTGAAAGTCGCTTAGTCGTGTCTGACTCTTTGCAACCCCATAGACTATACAGTCCATGGAATTCTCCAGGCCAGAATACTGGAGTGGGTAGCCATTCCCTTCTCCAGGGGATCTTCCCAACCCAGGGATCAAATCCAGGTCTCCCGCATTGCATTCTTTATCAGTTGAGCCACAAGGGAAGCCCAAGAATACTGGAGTGGGTAGCCTATCCCTTCTCCAGTGGATCTTCCCTACCCAGGAATTGAACCAGGGTATCCTGCATTGCAAGTGGATTTTTACCAACTGAGCTATCAGGGAAGCCCCACTGAGTAAAGACTACCCATTAAAAAAAAAAAAAAAAGATTGCCAGGAGACACAGGCAAATTACATATCAAATACCATTAGGAAAAGGTTACCAAAAGTTATTGTTGAATAACTTTCACCTATATAGTTCAAGCTGAAAGATTTCCATAAGCCCAGGTGCCATAAATTTTTATTTCTTTGATTCAAAACTAATTTTAGAAGGCATTATGGCTATAAAAATGAAAGAAAGCCCTGGCAAGTTTCATTTGACATCAGTTCAGTTCAGTTCAGTCACTCAGTCGTGTCTGACTCTTTGAGACCCCATGAATTGGAGCATGCCAGGTCTCTCTGTCCATCACCAACTCCCGGAGTTCACTCAAACTTACATCCATCGAGTCGGTGATGCCATCCAGCCATCTCATCCTCTATCATACCCTTTTCCTCCTGCCCCCAATCCCTCTCAGCATCAGAGTCTTTTCCAATGAGTCAACTCTTTGCATGAGGTGGCCAAAGTACTGGAGTTTCAGCTTTAGCATCATTCCTTCCAAAGAACACCCAGGG
>NW_011494852.1:2400419-2408776 GCF_000754665.1 Bison bison bison | reverse complement strand
CCTTCCAAGGAGTATGCGTCTTTTAATTTCATGGCTGCAGTCACCATCTGCAGTGATTTTGGAACCCAAAAAAATAAAGTCTGACACTGTTTCTACTGTTTCCCCATCTATTTGCCATGAAGTGATGGGACCAGATGCCATGATCTTTGTTTTCTGAATAATGAGCTTTAAGCCAACCTTTTCACTCTCCTCTTTCACTTTCATCAAGAGGTTTTTGAGTTCCTCTTCACTTTCTGCCATAAGGGTGGTGTCATCTGCATACCTGAGGTTATTGATATTTCTCCCGGCAATCTTGATTCCAGCTTGTGCTTCTTCCAGCCCAGCATTTCTCATGATGTACTCTGCATGTAAGTTAAATAAGCAGGGTGACAGTATACAGCCTTGACGTACTTCTTTTCCTATTGACATATTGATCCTTAAAACATTAAAATGTGGGGGAAATGTATCTTAAAATGGAAAAATCACCTTAAAATCTCATATGATCTCAAGACAGATTACAAAAGTTGGCTCAGTTGAAGTCCAATTGTATGTAAAAACAAAAGTGACTCAACCTTATTGCAATCCTTTAGCATCTTGTGGTTATTCTATTGCAATTTGAGTGCAAATAACTAAAACCCTGAGTGTATTACAAGGCCAGAAGTAAAATTCTGATTTAGCATTCTGTACGGAATAAACATCACTACAAAGATAAAGAACATTAAAGATTTAAACTTCCATGGGGGGAAAAGTAACCTAATTACTATATTAAAATTTCCCTCTGTCTCAATGAGGAAAATCAACAAATAAAATTCCTAAACTGATGATCAATCCTATTCACTTGTAATTATATAAAATATCCCAATGCCTTCCCCTTCATGGATCATAGCCTTGTCATGGCAAAGGGGCTTGCATAACTCAGTGAAGCTATGAGCCATGCCATGGAGGGCCACCTAAGATGGATGGGTCCTAGTGGAGAGTTCTGACAAAATGTGGTCCCTTGGAGGAGGGAATGGCAAACCACTACAGTATTCTTGCTGTGAGAACCCCATGAACATGAAGAATATGAAAAAGCAAAGAGATAAAACACCAGAAGAAGAGCTCCCCAGGTCAGAAGGTGTCCAGTACGCTACTGGGGAAGAACAGAGGGCAATTACTAATACCAGATAGAATGAAGTGGCTGGGCTGAAGCAGAAATGATGCTCAGTTGTAGATGTGTCTGGTGGTGAAAGTAAAGTCTGATGCTGTAAAGAACCATATTGCATAGGAAACTGAAATGTTAGATCCATGAATCAAGGTAAATTGGAGGTGGTCAAGCAGGACACAGCAAGAGTAAACATCAACATTTTTGGAGTCAGTGAACTAAAATGGATGAGAATGGTCAAATTTAATTCTAATGACCATTATATCTACTACTGTGGGCAAGAATGCCTTAGAAGAAATGGAGTAGCCTTCATAGTCAACCAAAGAACTCAAAATGCAGTACTTGGATGCAATCTCAAAAATGACAGAATGATCTTGGTTGTTTCCAAGGAAATCATTCAACATCACAGTAATCCAAGTCTGTGCCCCAACCACAGATGCGGAAGAAGCTGAAGTTGACTGGTTCTATGAAGACCTACAAGATCTTCTAGAACTAACACCAAAAAAAGATGTGCTTTTCATTATAGGGGATTGGAATGCAAAATTAGGAAGTCAAGAGACACCTGGAATAACAGGCAAGTTTGGCCTTCGAAGGGTTTCCCTTGTGGCTCAGCTGGTAAAGAATTCGCCTGCAACGTGGGAGACTGGGTTTGATCCCTGGGTTGGGAAGATCCCCTGGAGGATGGAATGGCTACCCATTCCAGTATTCTGGCCTAGAGAATTCCATGGACTGTATAGTCTGTGGGGTTGCAAAGAATTGGACACAACTGAGCAACTCTCACTTTTGCCTTCAAATGCAAAATGAAGTGGGGTAAAGGCTAACAAAGTTTTGTCAAGAGAATGCACTGGTCATAGCAAACACCCTTTTCCAACAATACAAGGGATGACTCTATACATGGATATCACCTGATGGTCAATACTGAAATCAGATTGATTATATTCTTTGCAGCCAAAGATGGAGAGACTCTATACAGTCAGCAAAAATAAGACCTGGAGCTGACTGTGCCTCAGATCATGAACTCCTTATTGCAAAATTCAGATTTAAATTGAAGAAAGTAGGGAAAACCACTAGGCCGTTCAGGTGTGACCTAAATCAAACCTCTTATGATTGTACAGTGAAAGTGACAAATAGATTCAAGTGTTAGATCTGGTAGACAGACTGCCTGAAGAACTATGGAAAAAACCTTCATAACTTTGTACAGGAGGCAGTGACCAAAACCATCCCAAAGGGAAAAAAATGCAAGACGGCAAAGTGGTTGTCTGAGAAGGCTTTCAGACAAATAGCTGAGGAAAGAAGAGAAGTGAAAAGCAATGATGATACCACTCTAATGCTGAAAGTGAAGAGGAATCAAAGAGCTTCTTGATAAGGGTGAAAGAGGAGAGTGAAAAAGCTGGCTTAAAACTGAGCATTCAAAAAACTAAGATCATGGCATCTGCTTTATGGCTAATAGATGGGGAAAAAATGGAAACAGTGACAGATTTTATTTTCTTGGGCTCCAAAATCACTGTGGATGGTGACTGAAGCCATGAAATTAAAAGACTGCTCCTTGGAAGGAAAGCTATGACAGACCTAGACAGTGTATTAAAAAACAGAGACATTAATTTGCCGACAAAGGTCCTTATAGTCAAAGCTATGGTTTTTCCAATTGTCATGTACAGATGTGAGAGTTGGACCATAAAGAAGGCTGAACACTGATGCTTTTGAACTGTGGTGCTGGAGAAGACTCTTGAGAGTCCCCTGGACTGCAAGGAGATCAAACTAGTCAATCCTAAATGAAATCAATCTTGAATATTCATTGAAAGGACTGATGCTAAAGCTGAAGCTCCAGTACTTTGGCCACCTGATGTGAGGAGCCAATCACTGGAAAAGACCCTAATGCTCAGAATGACTGAAGGCAAAAGGAGAAGAGGGTGGCCAAGGATGAGATGGTTAAATAGCATCACCGACTCAGTGGACATGAATTTGAGCAAACTCCGGGAGATAGGGAAAGACAGGGAAGCCTGGCATGCTGCAGTCCATGGGGTCGCAAACAGTCAGACACGACTTAGCGACTGAACACAACACACAACACACACATCCAAGTGTCATTAGATGACATGTCCTCATTCCGGCATAGTGTTCCTTCTTGTTGAGGTTTGAGTGCAAACGCAGGATACCCTTGTTCCCGGCCTGAGTTCAAACCAACTAAGAAGAGAAGTGAGAATTCGGATGGAGACTGAATATTACCTCTGTTATAGCAATGATATATTGAGAAGAGTGGCCTGAAATTCAGGCCAGGTGAATTCTCTGACTTCCTGCAGACAGTCTAAACCTTGGAACTGTCCACCTAAAGGCAAGTTTGGGTCTGCAGAGTGGACTCACTTAACCATGATTTTTCCATGAACTAGTTCAAATAGAAGCGAACATTCCTACTTGTAAACCTAAATATATTAATTCCATCCAGTCAAGAAATATGGGCCATTGGTTGTCACCCATCATTGTACCCCATTTCTAGCTAAGGCAAGTAGTAAAAGTTGGGACAAGAAGCCAGGAGTATTTAAGGGGAACTCTCCTCATGATAAACAGGGCATAGACGTTTCCTAAAGGACATCTCTATTCATTCCTTTGATGTGGCAACCTGCCTCCAAAGATGGTCTCCAATGATCCCCCACCTCCCCATAGTCATACCCAGATGTAGTCAACGGCTATATTGTACTTGAGTTGGCCTGTATGACCAGTAACATGTGGCAGAAGTGAAGATGTCTTACTTCTAAGATTAGAAGGCTGTCTCTTGCTTTCTTTGGGGGAAACTAGTTGCCATGTTGTGGGCATTACTAAGGAGAGCACTATGCAGAAAGTAACTGGAGCCCCCAGTCAATAGCCAGCGAGAAACTGAGACCCAATTACAAGCATATGAGTGAGCTTGGGAGTGGATCCCCCAGCTCCAGTCAAGGCCCACGAAGATGGAAGCCCTGATAACAGGTTGACTACAACTTCATGAGACCTTGAGCTAGGACCACCCAGCTAAGCCACTCTCAGATTCCTGATCCTTATAACTTATATAAGATAATACATGTTTGTTGTTTTTAACCTCCCAAGTCTTGGGGTGATTTGTTAAGCAGAAAAAGATGACTATTAATAGAATATTTAACTAACATTTATTTCATAATGTTATGAGTTCACATATATTTATCTGTTTTTATAATATGCCAAGCACTATGGAAGTCCCTGTCCCCAGCATCTGCCATTTAGATGGGGGAATTGTGATGTGGACAGCTCTTTGTGAACTTTCTTACAACTGTGTGAAGCTGATGACAAGATTCTGATTTTACAGATGAGGGAACTATGACTCAGACAGATTAAACACCATGGTTCACCAGTTGTTGTTGTTCAGTCACTAAGTTATGTCTGACACTTTGAGACCCCATGGACTGCAGCATGCCACGCTTCCCTGTCCTTCACTATCTCCCAGAGTTTGCTCAAACACATGTCCACTGAGTCAGTGATGCCATCCAACCATCTCATCCTCTGTTGCCCCCTTCTTCTCCTGCCCTCAATCTTTCCCCTCATCAGGGTCTTTTCCAATGATGGCTCTTTGCATCAGGTGGCCAAAATATTGGAGCATCAACTTTAGCATAGGTCCTTCCAATGAATATTCAAGGTTGATTTCCTTTAAGATTGATTCGTTTGACCTCCTTGCTGTCCAAGGGACTCTCAAGAGTCTTTTCCAGCACCACAATTTGAAAGCATCAGTTCTTTGGCACTCAGCCTTCTTTATCATTCAACTTTCACATCCATACATGGCTACTGGAAAAACCATAGCTTTGACTATATGGACCTTTGCTGGCAAAGTGATGTCTCTGCTTTTTAATATGCTGTCTAGGTTTGTCATAGCTTTTCTTCCAAGGAGCAAGTGTTTTTTAATTTCGTGGCTGCAGTCACAGTCCACAGTGATTTTGGAACCCAAGAAAATAAAATCTGTCACTGTTTCCACTTTTTCCTCATCTATTTGCAGTGAAGTGAAGGGACCAGATGCCATGATTTTAGGCTTCTGAATGTTGAATTTTAAGCCAGCTTTTTCACTCTCCTCTTACACCCTCATCAAGAGGCTCTTTAGTTCCTCTTTGCTTTCTGCCATTAGAGTGGTATCATCTGCATATCTGAGGTTATTGATATTTCTCCTGCAAATCTTGATTCCAGCTTGTGCTTCATCCAGCCTGGCATTTCACATGATGTACTCTGCATATAAGTGAAATAAGTAGGGTGACAATATACAACCTTGACATGCTCCTTTCCCAGTTTTGAACCAGTGATACTGAAATAACTAAGAAAAGTTAAGTTTGGTTCCCTGCATTGTGTCTTGAGTTTCTTTAATTTCTAGATATGAAAGAGAGAAAACAAGGCTTATACTGATATTCCACTGGGAATGCAGATGTAGTAAAGTTTCATTGCTACAGGCTCCAGAGTGACAGGCTGGCATGTGGGCCTTGCCAGGAGCAGGGAACCAAGCCTCTCTCTGCATCTTGGGATGCCCTCTGGAGAACAGTTGTCTTATCCTTTCCTTCATGGGTCATGGGTCTTCTGAAAAGCCTAGGGTGGTATGAAATGTTGGCGGGGAAGTGGGCACCTACTTATGATTCAGAAATCCATTTTAAAGCTGCTTCCATTTAAAGATAGCCTTGGCAACTGGCAGGGGTTGAACTGCCAGATGTCTCGAGGAGATTGGCAAATAGAGTGAATAACTATGATTCAGCATCATTCAGCCTTGATCACACTATTTTATAATGGTCATCACTTGGACGTTGAAGTTGCTTTACTTGTTCTTGGTTTTTAGTGAGTAGCAGTACAGAAATTTTAATATGCAAAATTTCACTTAAAATTAAAAAAAAATTTTTTTTTTGGCAATGCTAGGTCTTTATTGCGGTGCTCAGGCTTTCTCGAGCTGTGGTGTGTGGGCTTCTCTTGTTGTGAAGCATGGGCTCTAAAGTCCATGGGCTCCTTAATTGTGGCATGTGGGCTTAGTTGCTCTGTGGCATGTGAGATCTTTGTTCCCCGACTAGGGATCAAACTCAAGTCCCTTGCATTGAAAGGCAGATTCTCAAACACTGGACCAGCAGGGAAGTCCCCTGTATACAAAGTTTTAAATACCATCAAATGTATGGAGCTTTGTGGGGATGTTATAGTAGCCACCAGATAAATGTATTAGCACAATAACTGAATTGTATAATGTATCCTTAATTAATTTTGACCCAACTATATAGCATGAAAACACACTAATCCATCCCCATATTACCAAATTAAGAATTTTTACCTTCACCAAAATGCAGAAGATACTGTAAGTTAAGAAATATTCTTTCCAGCCACTGATTACTAATTGCATTTAAGAATTTTCTAAGGTTGGAGGAATTTAAATGTTTAGACAGATGGTTATATCAGGTTTGATTATTCATATTTTTGCTATGAATATATTTATTTATGAATAAATAGCTTGTATCAATTAACAGTATAACAGCTGGAACAATAACAGTGAAAATGAATGTCTTTGCATATGACTTTTTGTCTCAGTTGGAATTTTTGTCTTTTGGGGGTTTTAGATTTCAAATTGGACCATTTTGGTTATTGTGGAGGGTGAAAATGCAGCTGGTAGACAGTTCTCTAAGGGAGGGGAAAACGTAAGGACAAATCTCTATAACCAGTATTAGTAAAGACTGATGCTACTGACTAAATTTAGGTCAACTCTTAGTACAAACCATTCATCATGTATATAAAAAGAACCATATCTCCTCCTACTTCCCCAGTTCTATCCCATCCCTCAGCAGCAATTCTTCCTTCATTTTGCTCTGCTCCATGAGACCTGACCTGCTGTGTTTGTTTTTCTAAGCAAGTCAGAAATGGGTAAGTCTATGCTACTCAGAATTTTGTTAGAAAGATGCAAGCCTATGAAGACAATGCTTCTTCACTTTAACTGCCTTAGGTTTTTCTACAGAAATATTTCAGAATATATGATCTGTGAGAAAATTTAAGACTTTGAACTTTTTTGAAAATTAGTGTCAGATTGTGTGTGCATGCTAAGTTGCTTGTCATGTCCAACTCTTTGCAACCCTATAGACTCTAGCCCACCAGGCTCCTCTGTCCACAGGATTCTCCAGGCTATGAATACTGCAGTGGGTTGCCATGCTCTCCTCCAGGGAATCCTCCCAACCCAGGGACCAAACCCATGTCTCTTACATTTCCTGCATTGGCAGGTGGGTTTTACCACTAACACCACCTGGGAAGTCCCTAGTATTAGATTGTGTGTGAAGTCACTTTAATCATGTCTGAGTCTTTGCAACCCTATGGACAGAGGAGCCTGGCGGGCTACTGTATTGGATACTGGAGTGGGTTGCCATGCCCTCCTCCAGGGGATCTTTCTGACTCAGGGATCGAACCCTTGTCTCTTATGTTTCCTGCATTGGTAGGTGGGTTCTTTACCACTAGCACCACCTGGGAAGCTCCAGTTGGGAACTATCAGATTAAGGTTATCCAAATCTTTTCTGAATTCAAGTCTTATGAAGTATTCTGGCTAAAACCTCCTACCCTAATGAAATCTTCTTTGTCCATTCTAACACTCTGTAAACTCTGAACCGTAACAATAATGGTTTATTTGTTCATTCATTTAAGAAACACTTGTTGAATACCTGTTATAGGCTACAGTCCATCATGCTAGAAACATATGTTCTGTGGTTTCTATTGGTACTGATCTAGCAAACAAATGATTTACAGTACAATGAGGATAAGCATTGTAGTGTTTCTGTGAACAGACTGAGAGCATGTACCCAGACTGGAAAACTGGTGCCTAAGCTGAGAGAAGAGATTACATACAAAAACAGGGAGATGTGAGAATGCTATGGCAGATAGTAGGGCTAGAGAGGGGAGCAGGGGCCAGGTCTTTGAGTATCGAGCTAAGGAGCTTCCATGTGATTGTGAAAGCAGTAGGAAGGCACTAACGATGTTTAAGGAGTAAAGTGAAACGATCTGGTTGGTGTTTCAGAAACATCAATCTAGAGGATATCTACAATTAGCAGTGCAATGGATGAGAGACCCTGGCTAACCTTCCTACTGAAAACAACTGGAAATGCTAGATGAAAACAATTTTTTTCTTTTTAATTTATTTTTATTTTAATTTTATTGAAGGATAATTTCTTTACAGAATTTTGTTGTTTTCTGTCAAACCTCAACATGAATCAGCCATAGGTATACATATATCCCCTCCCTTTTG